>NC_080171.1:8411665-8504800 GCF_950295315.1 Erinaceus europaeus
ACATGTTGTTATGAGATAAAGACAGATATTATTTGAACTACATAGTTCTACTTGTCTTGTAGATAGATAGCTTTATATTTTTCTAGATAGATTTTGGAATAAAACTTTCTCAGGTTTAAATTTTTTAAATAAAATACAAACTTGTAAAAAAATAGTGTAGACTTCATCAGATGTAGAGCTTCTGATAAACTGGAGATCTGAAGCTATCTTCAAATTATACTCCCATTATGATTTCACTAATTTGCTTATTTTTTAAAATTTATTTTAGAGCACTGCACAGCTGTGTTTTATGATGTATGAGACATACACCATTGTTAACTTATTTCATTTATTGTTTGTTGTCTTAGAGGATAAATACCTTTAGAAATTATTGGGTTGTTGGAAAAGTCACAATGTGTTTTTTGAACAGGTGGCACTAGTTTATCTATGGATAAATTAGAGTCATTGACATCTATGTTATTGCTATGCTATTTGACAGGTGACAGTTCTAACTTCACTAATAATAAAATTAAATTAAAAAGCTGAGCACCTTGGTTGAGTTTTGGAGATTTTACAAGTTAAAGATAGAAGTACAAAGTGAATTTTCACCATCTTTTACTGTTTTACTTTCATCAAGCAAAGAACCTTGATCAAGCTTGTGAGAAGTTGTATAACGGTTATAGTGATGTTCTCTAAGAATGTCAGTACCAATGAAGGTTCACAAAATTCCATGTTGGTGATTTTGATCTCAACAAGGCTCCTCAGACAGGAAGGCCCACTGAGGTTTATGGCAACAAAGTAAAGGCAATAATCATGGCAGACATATGTTACATAACAGGATAAGTTGAAGAAACATTGAACACCCACCATTCAGGTGTTCATGATCATCTAAAGGAGCTGTGATAAGTCAACAATCTCAATATTTGAGTTACTTATGAACTCAATGAAGTTCATTTGACTGTGCATATAAACATATGTGACATGCTCATTAGACATGAGGAAAACATCTTTTTTGAAGTGGCTGATAACTGGTGATAAGTTGATTCTTTACAATGATGTGGTGAACAAATGATCTTGACTCCAATATGATGATTCATCTCAAATGACATGTAAAGCAGACATTCATAGGAGGAATGTTATGCTCAGTGTGATAGAATTTTAAGGGGTCCTGCTTCTTGAGCTCTTACCAAGGAACCAATCAAACAAAATTATATACTGTTGACAACTGGACAGCTTGAATGAATCCATCATCCAGAAATGTCCAGAACTTGTTAATCACATAGTGATTATGTTCCATCATGACAACACTAGACCGCACACAAGTTTGATCACCCCTCTAAGATTATTAGAGCTTGGGGACTTCTGCAGGTGAGACTATGGAGCAGCAGCTGTGTTCCTCTCCTCTCCTCTCCCGGGTCAACTAGGAATACCAAAGCACACCACCTGGGACCACAACAAGGCAAGACTAGAACGACTTCAGGAACCCACCAAACCACTGGTGAGTGGAAACATTTGTGGCTCATGGACAGGGAGGAGCCTAAGGAGAGACTGAGCAGCTGGTAAGAGTCCGTCAGTATACCAGTTAAAGCACCACCTCCAGTTTGCATTACCACCAAAAACACTGCAAAGGGAGGAGAGGACTCCCCTAAGATTCACCAAATACAACGGTGAGACTACATAACTACTGCCCTCAGAGGCTGAGGGGAGGCCCTGTACTGCCATGTGGGAATAGCGACAGTTGAAAGAATCAACTATCACCAAGCCTGCCCTGAAAGAAGTTCTGAAAGGTCTCCTATAAACAGTCAGACCATCACAATTATGTCATAATTCAGAATATTCTAAAACTCTACAAGAATGGCATTAAAATATCTTCAATCATTGATATCAATAAATGTCAGTGACATGAATTCACCTATTAAAAGTCACAGAGTAGGAAGATGGATCAGAAAATACAACCCAACAGTATGGTGTCTACGGGAAACTCACCTCACTCAACAAGACAAACAGGGACTCAGAGTGAAAGGATGGAAAACTATCATACAGGCCAATGGCCCACAAAAGGACAAGAACAACTATTCTCATATCTGACATGGTAGACTATAAAATAAATAAAAATTTAAATGATAGGGATGGACAGGGGACTGAACAATTATTAACATCTATGCATCCAATGAGAAGCCATCTAAATACATCAAACGTCTACTGAAAGAACTATAACAATATATTAACAGCAACAAAGTCATCATAGGGGACTTCAACACCCCACTCTCTCAACATGACAGATCATCCAGGCAGAAAAATCAATAAAGAAATGAGGGAGCTAAATGAGGAGATAGATAACCTAGAACTATTGGACATTTTCAGAATAATTCACCCCAAGAAACTGGAATACATATTCTACTCTAGCTCACATGGATCAGTCTCAAGGATAGTCCATATATTAGGCCACAAAGACAGCATCAACAAATTCAAGAGCATTGAAATCATCCCAAGCATCTTCTCAGACCACAATGGGATTAAACTAACACTTAACAATAAACAAGACTCATAATAGTCTCAAAATTTGAAAGCTCAACAGTACACTACTTAACAACGACTGGGTCAAAGAGGAAATAAAGGAAGAAATCAAAATGTTTCGACAGTTCAATGAAATGAAGACACAAGCTATCAAAATATTTGAGACACAACTAATTCAGTATTGAGAGGGAAGTTCATAGCCATACAAGCACACATTAGGAAACAAGAAAAAGCACAGATAAACAACCTGATTGCACACTGAAAATACTTAGAAAAAAGGAACTCTAAAGAAAGCAGGACAGAAATAAATAAAGTTAGGGCAGAAATCAATAACATTGAAAATAAGAAAACCATACAAAAGATCAAGGAAAATAAATGTTGGTTCTTCGAAATAGTGAACAAAATTGTCAATCCATTAGCTAGACTCATGTAACAATAAAGGGAGAAGACCCAAGTAAATCGGATAGTAAATGAAAGAGGAGATATCACAAAAAACACTGCAGAAATTAAAAATATCATGTAGGGGTTCTATGAATAAGTATATGCCACCAAGGTAGAGAACCTGGAATAAATGAATGATTTTCCTAGATATCCATGAACTTCCAAAATTAAATAAAGAGGAACTAGATAACACTAACAGGCCATCACAGCCAATGAAATTGAAACGGTTATCTAAAACCTTCTTAAGAATAAAAGTCCTGGACCAGATGGTTTTACATATGAATTCTACAAAACCTTCAAAGAAGTGCTAATACTTCCAGAAGATTGAAGACACTGAAATACTACCTTCCAGTTTCTATGAAGCCAACATCACTCTGATACCAAAAGCAGACAGGGAAACAACCAAAAAAGAAAACTACAGACCAATATCACTGATGAACATAGATGCTAAAATATTGAACAAAATTCTAGCCAACTGAATACAGTAGTATAATAAAAAGATTGCTCATCATGACCAAGTAGGGTTTATCCCAGGGATGCAAGGTTTGTTTATTATACGTAAATCTATCAACGTGATCCAACACATCGATAATAGCAAGGTCAAAAATCACATGGTCATATCAATAGATGAAGAAAAAGCCTGTGACAAAATCTTACACCATTTTATGATCAAAACACTATAAAAATGGGAATAGTTAGAAAATTCCTGAAGATAGTGGAGTCTATATATAGCAAACCTACAGCCAACATCATACTCAATGGGGAAAAACTGGAAGCATTTCCTCTTAGATCAAGTCCTAGACAGGGCTATCAGCATTATTATTCAACATAGTGTTGGAAGTTCTTGCCATAGCAATTCGGCAGGAACAAGGAATTAAAAGGATATAGATTGGAAGAGAAGGAGTCAAACTCACCCTATTTGCAGATGACATGATAGTATACATAGAAAAACCTAAGGAATCCAGCAAGAAGCTTTTGGAAATCATCAGGCAATACAGTAAGGTGTTAGGATACAAAATTAACATTCAAAAGTCAGTGGCATTCCTCTATGCAAACACTAAGTTAGAAGAAGATGAAATCCAGAATTCAAGTCCTTTTACTATAGCAACAATAACAATAAAATATCTAGGAATAAACCTAACCAGAGAAGTGAAAGACTTGTATACTGAAAATTATGACTCACTACTCAAGGACACAGAGAAAGATACAACGAAGTGGAAAGATATTCCATGTTTACAGGATAGAAGAATGAACATCATTAAAATGAATATAATACCCAGAGCCATATACAAATTTAATGTATCCCCATAAAGATCGCAACCACATTTTTATGAGAATAGAACAAATTCTATAAGTGCTTATCTGGAACCAGAAAAGACCTAGAATTGCCAAAACAATATTGAGAATAAAGAACAGAACTGGAGATATCACACTCCCAGATCTCAAATTGTACCATAGAGCCATTGTAATAAAAACTTCTTGGTACTGGAACATGAATAGAAGCACTGGCCAGTGGAATAGAATTGAGAGCCCAGAAGTAAGCCCCCACACCTATAGGCATCTAATCTTTGACAAAGATGCCCAGACTTTTAAATGGGGAAAGCAGAGTCTCTTCAACAAATGGTGTTGGAAAAAATGGTGGAGACATGCAGAAGAATGAAACTGAACCACTCTATTTCACCAAATAAAAAAGTAAATTCCAAGTGGATCAAGGACTTGAATGTTAGACCAGAAACTATCAGATACTTAGACGAAAATATTGGCAGAACTCTTTTCCACAAAAATTTTAAAGCATCTTCTATGAAATGAATCCAATTACAAAGAAGACTAAGGCAAGTATAAACCTATGGGACTATATCAAATCGAAAAGCTCCTGCACAGTAAAAGAAACCACTACCCAAACCAAGAGACCACTTACAGAATGGAAGATCTTTTCATGCTATACATCACACAAGAGGCTAATAACCAAATTATATAAAGAGCTTGCCAAACTCAACCACAAGAAAACAAATAACCCCATCCAAATATGGGGAGAGGACATGGACAGAATATTCACCACAGAAGAGATCGAATGGGCAAAGAAACACAATTCATAATCCCAGCCTGTCTCTCTCTTTTCCTAGTGGGGTGGGGTTCTGGGGAATTGGAGTTCCAGGACACATTGGTGGGATCATCTGCCCAGGGAAGTCTGGTTGGCATCATGCTAGCATCTTGAACCTAGTGGCTGAAAGAAGAGTTAACACATAAAGCCCAACAAATTGTTGACTAATCATGAAACTAAAGGCTTGAATCGTGCAAATGAAGATTTGGGGTCTCTATTTTATAGATAGCTAGTAGGTCTATTTTAGTTATATTCCAAAGGGCCCATGACTATATTATTATTTTTTTCTCTCTTCTGAGCTTGACATCTGATATACAGGTGGATCCAAATTATTGTCTAGGGAGATGATGTCATGGCTGGAAAAAGGACCAGACAGCTGGATCAGAGAAGAGAGTAACTTCCAAATATGGGAAAGCTGTATAAATATTGTTGATTGTACACCCCATTGATTTGATCTGATAATGGGGCCCATATTCAGCTTATATATTTTTAAAGACAGAGACTAGGGCGTAGTTAAGAATGTCTCATATATTCCATGTGTGAGGCCCTGATTTTTGTTTCCAGCACAAGTGGTCACTCAGAGATAGATGTAATCTAACTGTTGGTAGAATACTGCTTTGTGGGAGTCAGCCGGTAGCACAGTGGGTTAAGCACACATAGCGTGAAGCACAAGGACCGGCATAAGGATCTCCGTTCGAGCCCCCAGCTCCCCACCTGCAGGGGAGTCGCTTCACAAGTGTCTAAGCAGGTCTGCAGGAATCTTTCTCTCCCCCTCTGTCTTCCCCTCCTCTTTCCATTTCTCTCTGTCCTATCCAACAACAACGACATCAATAACCACAACAATGTTAAACTACAAGGGCAACAAAAGGGAAAATATATAAAAATAAATAAATAAAAAGACTACTGTTTTGATGTTTTCTCTCTCTTATAAAATTATAAAATAAAAAAAAAACTGAACTAGGGAGGTGACTCAGAGGCTCACTGGCAGAGCATACTCCATTCAAAATAGTAATAAATAAATAAAGACAAACAAGAAGCTAGTATTAAAGCAAGTATTCCTTTGAATCATATCTGCCATTTGCTTGTTTGTAATTTCATCATTTTTGTTGCTATGGGACAAGTACATTATATTGAGACTGTCAGAGACTAAAGGAAACCATCTTGTGCTCCTGTGCATTCTGCAGAAGTCAAATACCCAATCTAAAGTCAGACTGATTGATAAGAGAGTAAAAGCCAAAAAGCACCTTACTGATAATATATAAACTCCCTGTATACACAGAGAATACCCATAAAGAATGTCCACTAGTATAGCCTTAGATGGCTTCTTAACTTAAAAAAAAGGGGGGTGGGGGTTTGAAAACTCAATTAGGGGACATTGCTAGGAAAAGACTGAGTGAACAAAGGGAGGGTGTTGTTCTGAGGATTTAAATTCTACTGTTTTTTTTTTTTTTTTTAAGTAGCTAAGAAGATTCAGCCTTCTACAAATGCTGAGGGAGACATACTTATAAGAGCCCTTTCTTTATTCATGTAAATGTTTCATTCATTTATTTATTCATTCACTGTCTTCACCTTCTAGGCTGAAGACAGTGGATGAATATTTATTTATTTTTTCTTCCAGATAGAGACAGATGGGCTAGAAAGAAAGGAAAAAATAATCCCACAGCACTGAAGCTTTGCTTGGCCAGGGGGTGTGACTTAGCTACAAAGCTGCTTCCCACAGCACTGAACCCCCAGTAATTTTGTAGCTAAGGCACACCCCTGGCAAAGCAATGAGCTATCCAAGTGAATTATCTTGCAAACCTTCCTAAACTCCCCCACCCTCCAAAGACTGCTGACTTGTCAAAGACCCTCCTGTGAAATAAGCATGTGTAAGTGAAAAAACATATTTTTCAGTAGTGACAGATTTTGTTTCCCATACAGAGATAGCTTTACTCAGCTGTTTAAAGATAATTTTTTTATAAAATATTTATTTATTCCATTTTGTTGCCCTTGTTGTTTTATTGTTATAGTTATTAATGTCGTTGTTGGACACGACAGAGAGAAATGCAGAGAGGAGGGGAAGACAGAGAGGGGGAGAGAAAGACAGTCACCTGTAGACCTGCTTCACCGCCTGTGAAGCGACTCCCCACCTAGAACCCAGATGCTGACGCAGGTCCTTGAGCTTTGCACCACCTGCACTTAACCCACTGAGCTACCGCCCGACTCCATTTAAAGATCATTTGTGTGAAACAAGGAGTACGGAATGCAAGAAGCAAATTCGAGTGATGAGCATACAACATTTCAGATGCATTAAATAGTATCTCATGTGGTCAGAACGACCACCTTGTAGAAAATAACATTTCCTGACAGAAAAGCAAAAGGAATGCTTCACTGAGATATTCAGTCATGAGCTGATAACCGGTAAACTCAGAGGCTTTGCTGAATCCACACATGGAGGGTGTGCTGAACCCCATTTCCTATCTCAAGACACTAGACATCTTTTTCAAGTTACAGGCAATCTTTGAACCTTCTACTTTCTGCCTGTGTTGAAAAGTAGAATAAGATTAAGAAAAAGTTATTAACTATCTCACAGAAATGGTTGTGAGGGTGAAGTTGGCACACAGTTGTGGAAGTGCTTTTAAAAATCATATTATGCTAAACAAATGTTAGATCGTACTTATAGCCTCTTAGAGCGGTCAACAAAACCAGGTTTTACCATGGCAGTTAGCTCTCACAGGCAGTCAAGCATGACGGAGTTCTGCTCTGACAAGGCAAAGATAACAGCAGGCGAAAATGAATGCTGCCTAATCCCTCTCCACTCAGCCCCGTTGCTGTTGCTGTGAATTGATAATACTCCTCCAAATTTTCCACTGTGGTTTGATAGCTTCAAAAGTCTGATGAACGAGAGGAGCTGTTCAGCCTCCAGCAACATTTATCTGAAGAGGTCCATATCTTCTAGCTTACAAAGTTGTAAAAATAACCTGCCAAGATGAAAGACATAAAATATTGCCTTACTGGGAGTCGGGCGGAGGCTCAGCAGGTTAAGCACACGTGGTGCAAAGGTGAGCCCCAGGCTTCCCACCTGCAGGGAAGTCGCTTCACAAGTGGTGAAGCAGGTCTGCAGGTGTCTATCTCTCCTCCCCCCTGTCTTCCCCTCCTCTCTCCATTTCTCTCTGTCTTACCTAACAACGACGACATCAACAACAACTACAACAACAATGAAAAACAACAAAGGCAACAGAAAAGGGAAAATAAATAAATATAAAAAATTTAAAAAATATATTGCCTTATATTTAGAGTACATTATCCTGTACTACACAAGCGCTGACTCCTCCCCCATCCAAGCTATTACAACACCTGATGGTAGCTGTTAAGAGAGGAAGCCAAGTTAGAATGAGAGTTGCAAACAGATTTCCACTACACACACATATGAAGAAAAAAAAAGAAAGGTTTTAAAAATAGGGGTGGTGTTTTGACTGTTTTTGATGGCTTCATTGGCAGTCCCACATTTTTCTTGTTTTGTTTTGCTTTGCTTCTGTTATTCTTGGTGGGGAGGGGTTTCAGATCAAAGCACTAGCTCCCCTTTCAGTAGACACTGTTCACCTAAGACTCAAGGCAATCACATAGAATTTAAATTCTGTAATTTATGGGGGTGACAGTCTACATGACATTATAAACAGACAATTCAGCTGGTATTAAAAAAATCAAGGGGGCAGGGAACAAATCATCAAGACTTCTAAGGCCACAGGCTATAATGCACAAGGACCCAGGTTCAAGCCCCCCAGTTCCCACCTGCAGGGGGAAAGCTTCCTAAGTGGTGAAGAAGGGCTGCAAGTGTCTCTCTGTCTCTCTCCCTCTCTATCAAATAAATAAAGATAAAAAATTTAAAAAAAAAAGACTTCAGAGACTCCTGTGTTAATGGGAGGACGTTCATTTTGGAGTTCCCAATGGGTAGGGAGGAAGGATTAGACCACACCTCAGAGTGAAAAATCCCTATGAGCTTTTATCAAAATGGAAGAGGAGTTTAGGACCATCTTGAAATATCAGGAAAGACCCCAGAGTGGCTGAGTTGGGTGCCTCTGTTGATATCATCTGTTAGAGGCACTCCATCAGAATCCTTTGCTAATCTAGGAGAGGCCTCTCATGACAGCCAGGTTTCAACCATCTTAGTGCTTCACATGTCTAATCATCATCTTTTCTGTATCAACTGGTTGCTTTCTTTTGTTTTTAAAGATGTTTCTTTTTTTAAAATTATATTTATGTATTGGATAGAGACAGCCAGAAATTGAGAGGAGGGGAGAGATGAAGAGGGAGAGACAGAGAGAATTCTGCAGCCCTGCTTCACCACTTGTGAAGCTTTCCCCCTGCAGGTGAGGACCAGGGGCTTGAACGCTGGACCTCAAGCATTGTAACATGTGTGCTCAACCAGGTGTGCCACCAGCTGGCACGAGCAAGTGGTTGCTTTCTTATTTTTAATTAAAAAAATTTTTTTTTCCTCCAGGGTTATTGCTGGGCTCAGTGCCTGCACCATGAATCCACCGCTCCTGGAAGCCATTTTTTCCTCCTTTTTGTTGTAGCCTCGCTGTAGTTATTATTATTGCCATTGTTGATGTTGTTCGTTGTTGGATAGGACAGAGAGAAATGGAGAGAGGAGGGGAAGACAGAGAGGGGGAGAGAAAGACAGACACCTGCAGACCTGCTTCACCGCCTGTGAAGCGACTCGCCTGCAGGTGGGGAGCCGGGGGCTCGAACCGGGATCCTTATGCCGGTCCTTGGGCTTTGCGCCACATGCGCTTAACCCACTGCGCCACCGCCCGACCCCCTATTTTAAAAAATATTTTAATTATTATCTTTATTGATTTGATAGAGACAGAAATTGAGAGGGAAGGGGGAGACAGAGAGGGAGAGAGACAGAGAGACAACTGCAGCTCTGCTTTACCACTTGTGAAGCTTTCCCTCTGCAGGTGGGGACCGAGAGCTGGAACCTGGGTCCTTGTGCGTTGTAACAGGTGCACTCAATTAGGTGTGCCACCACCAGGCCTCACAAGTGGTTGCCTTCATTCTCTCTCTCTCTCTCTCCCTCTCTCTCTCTCTCTCCTTTCTCTTAACTAGGCAGAGCCATTGATTGATAAGAGAAAAAAAGCAAAGAGGAATTGGCTAACAAAGTCTAAGTCATCTGATATAAGAAAAAGGCCCAGCAAAACTGACTAGCTCACTAGTATACTAAGTATCCTTAAATAATACCATTTTATTTTATTACTAGAGTACTGCTCAGCTTTGGCTTACAATGTTACTGGGGATAGAGTTCAAGAATGTTGGTGCATCTTTTTGCATAACCATTAACACAATCCCCCCCCCCCCCAGCCCTTGGAATTATCTTTAAATACTCTGCTTAATGCAAAGGACTATAAAATGAAGGCCTAGTGAGAAGGTTACAAAACAGGAAAAAAAAGTGCAAGAAAAGTGTGCAGATTTAAGTTCTGTCTTAATTCCAGAATAGATCTTGTCATAAAAGAATCCCAGAAAGGAGATGTTTACATGTGAAGGTCTCTTTCATAACTGACCTTGACATGTCTGAGAATGAGATTCCTGTAAAATTAAACATCTGTTTAATACACAGTTTGAGGTAGCAGCTTTTTGCTCCATGCTTAATCATAAACATCTGAGGGTTGCAATAAAAAAAAAACTCTTAGATTTGGAGAATGATTCGTGATTTGAATGAGCAGAATATATACTGTCTTTGGTTAAATTTTAATTATCTACCTTCCTATGAGTCTATTTAAGAAATAATCTATCTTTTTTCTTTTGTCATCAATTCCAGTCTTTCTACTTTCAAAATTAGGACAATACACTTAGAGTTGAGAGTCTGAATATTTTTCTGAAATTCCAATACACAAGACTTAATGATTGCTATCTTTATGATGGGATGGCTAAGAACTAGTTTAAATCTTCAATTTTCAGCTGTATCCTAAGTAGTTATAAATCAATACAAATGTATTACAAACTTCCTGATAGTGATATCTTGTTTGTTCTCAACTAGAAAATCATTTTTTAGTATTCAAAGTATTTTAGCAATAGTTTTAACTGAATCAGTTATTTTTTTTTCTGTAGTAATCACCTTTTTTATCAGGGAGCAGTTATAAAAATCAGTTTTACACAGCATTTTTTAAAAGTATATTTGCTTATGATGGAGAGAGAGAGAGTGAGAGAGAGGCAACATAACTCTGGGCAGCTCTGGGTTCCTGGCTTAAGGTGGTGCTGGAGTTTGAACCTGTAGCCTCTGGAGCCTCCAGCACAAAGTGATAGGTTTTATTATGAAGCTTCATTGAATAGAAACCTGGGGGCTTCTATTCAATGAAAAAAACACATGTGAGGGAGTCTGGCGGTAGCTCAGTGGGTTAAGCGTAGGTGGCACAAAGTGCAAAGACCGGCTGAAGGATCCTGGTTTGAGCCCCTGGCTCCCCACCTGCAGGGGAGTCGCTTCACAGGCAGCGAAGCATGTCTGCAGGTGTCTATCTTTCTCTCCCCCTCTCTGTCTTCCCCTCCTCTCTCCATTCCTCTCTATCCTATCCAACAACAATGACAAGAATAATAACTACAACAATAAAACAACAAGGGCAACAAAAGATAATAAATAAATAAATATTGAAAACAAAGAAAAAAGCAGATGTGAATGATAGAAGGAAGTGAATGGTTACTACAGTGGTCACCAGATGGGGGTTAAATTTTCTATGGCAAAAAAAAAAAATTCTGGGGCAAAGAATTGTATTCTGCAGCTCTCTTGAGTCTTGACTGTAAACAGATAGAAGCACAGTCTGGTCAACATTAGTTTCAGAAGGAAAGTTTCAAAATTTAACAATTTTTCCTGTTTTTGTTTGTTGCTTTAACTAGTGATTTAGTCATGGTTTGTAAGGTTATATAAGATTACAGAGGTTATAGTTCCACACTGCCCCCACCCCCAAAGTTCTGTGACTTCCTTCCAACAATAATCAACATAATTCTCACAAAGTCTTAGAGACAGTTTGGTCCTGTGTTTTGTTTCTTTGGTTGGTTTTTATGCAAGTTCATTTGTTTAAATTCTCAAGGGCTAGCTGTAATTATTTCAAATAAATCATTACAAAGCACAAGAAGATGATGGATTACTTATTTTCCAGCATAATCTTCTCATATCCTCATGCCTCATTTTCATCATACTATATATTTTACTGCATTTTCATATTCTGTTGTACAATGTATATCTACCTGAACAGAACACCAAGGACAGACATCACCATTTTCAAACAAAGGGACAGACCCCTGTTCATCGAACAGATGACTTGCAAAATAAATCTGAGGCAAAAAAAACTATAGATGACAACATGAAAAATTCCATTCCACCAGCTACAGTATTTCCTCTGTAAACACAGAACTTACTCTACCTCTTTCTAATTGGCTAGTCACTGTCCTCTGTTGCTGTAACTGTCTGGTTAGTGTATTCCAATTAACACCCCTTTGCCCCTTTGTTTGTGAATTCTTTTGCAAGACCCTCCCACTGGCCATATCTTTGCTACCATTCCTCTGCACCCCAGTCCCCCAGCCTCACATCAGAAGGGGATGAACTTATCAACAGGAAAAGACTGAGGGAGTCAGGCGGTAGCGAAGTGGGTTAAGTGCAGGTGGTGCAAAGCACAAGGACTGGCATAAGGATCCCAGTTTAAGCCCCTGGCTCCCCACCTGCAGGGGAGTCACTTCACAAGTGGTGAAGCAGGTCTGCAGGTGTCTATCTTTCTCTCCCCCTCTGTCTTCCCCTCCTCACTCCATTTCTCTCTGTCCTAACAGCAACGACATCATCAACAACAACAACAATAACTATAACAATAAAAAACAACAATGGCAACAAAAGGGAATAAATTAATAAATATTAAAAAAAGGAAAAGACTGAGTATGCAGTATTTTCATGTTATAGGCCTCTAATTTAGATGTAGAAATTAATGGGGGGAATAGTGTAGGGAAGAAGTTTCTCTTTCCCTCTAGGTTCTGTGATTGGTTTAATAATTAAATGGACACAAAACATTTTAGCCAGAGAGAAACAAATTTTGTACATTAGGGAGTGGAAAGATAATCAGATGATATATCAATAGTTTATGAACTACCCTGAGCTAACACGAAGAAAGTAGTAGTCTGTGGTTTCAAAGAGGATAAAGATAAATCACAGGAAGATGAGAATGTCTGGGGGTGGGGCTAGAGGTTGCAAACCTAGGAACGTGCACATAATAAGATCTATAGATCCTGGTTTGAGTTCCGGTTCCTCACATCCAGGAGGGGGGTCACTATGCAAGCAATGAAGCAGGTCTGTAAGTGTCTTTCTCTCTCCCTCTCCATCTTCCCCTCCTCTCTCAATTTCTCTGTGCCCTATCTAATAACATGGAAAAAAATGGCCACCAGGAGCAATGGATTCATAGTGCTAGTACTGAACCCCAGAGATAACCCTGGAGGTAAAACAAAAATAAACAAACAAATGTTTGGTAAACAAAATAAATTTTTTAAACATTTTCCATAGAATGGATTATTTTTTAAATAATGAAATTGTCTGTCTACATATAAAGAAAGCATATGAGAAAGCTTAACTGTGAGGGAATTGTCAGAAGTTTTGGAAATGAGGGCTCAGTCACTTAGAAATGGTTCATAAATAAAATTATTTTAGTAAAGTTGCGGACAGTTTAATACAATTTGTTGCTTGTGGGGGCAACATATTTACTAATGATGCAATTCTTTTTTTTAACATTTTATTTATTTATTCCCTTTTGTTGCCCTTGTTGTTTTATTGTTATAGTTTATTATTGTTGTTGTTGTCATCATTGTTGGATAGGACAGAGAGAAATGGAGAGAGGAGGGGAAGACAGAGAGGGGGAGAGAAAGACAGACACCTGCAGACCTGCTTCACAGCTTGTGAAGTGACTCCCCTGCAGGTGGGGAGCTGGGGCTCAAACCGGGATCCTTACTGAGGTCCTTGCAAATGGTGCATTTTGTTTTACTTTTTTTTCTAGTTTTTAATTATGGAAAATTCCAGCATACCATAAGAAATACTATGGTAACTATCATCTAGCTTTAAAGGCTATCAAAAAAATATACATTTTCTCTATCCCGTTTTTTGTTTAGTTGGAAAACATTTCATTCAAATGATTTCATTTGAATCTGTTCTCATTCTCACTGCTGCTGGCACAGCTCAGTTGCTCGGGATGCTTGGGAAGCATGGATGACGAGCATGATTCATATTTGCGCTTGATGAACATTACTTTGCCACCTAATTTTGTTGAAGCTATTCATACCTTATTTATTTGAATTGCCATTTCAATTTCTTGTTGTTTTCAAGGACTACTAAAGATATAGAGAGATAAAATAATCATGTTTCTAACACCAGAAGGAACTTCTTTCTAGGACTGGAGAGAGATCACCCAAAAGGGTATGGCCCAGATTCCAATTTTGATGCCAACGGGAATACCAGGGGATGTTGGGAACAGCTGTGGCGTTGTGATGTCTCTCCCTTTCTGTTTTTGATTGAAAACACCAGCACAAATAATGAAGGCATTCATGTATAAGGTCCTGGCTTTGCAAAAAACCAAACAGCAACAACAAAAACCCTCAAGTCTCTGTATAATTACTAAAGATTACTCATGCTTTGAGAATATGTAGACATTATTTCGGGTATTTTACTAAGGTCTGGTAACCTCATGTGCCAAAAGAGAAACAGGGTCCTACTGTGTGATCATAGTCTGCAATCCCTGTGAGATTAATATTAATGCTTCGGAGCCACAGTGCCTCTAACAATGCTAAGATCACAGTATACAGTCTATTAATAGGTGTAGATCACACTATACAATCTATGATTAGGTGCAGAGCACAACATACATTCTATTAATAGGTACAGAAATATGAGTTTCAGAAATGTCACCAGGGAAAACTAGATCACTCTGTTAAATCCCCTCATGCAAAGAAGCAGGGTAGAAACTGGAGGCTTGTCTTGACTGCACTCCTGGTGCTGGTCATCATTTGATATTCGTCACTGTCACTGTTCATGTGAATTTACTGAGGAGATGACAGTTTTCTGTCATCACCGAAAGTCGAGGAGGTGAGTTGATAGGCACATAGAGAGTGGCAAGATTTAATCTAGCAAATGACTTACTAAACAATCTATCAAAGATATCAATCTTTTCCCTGGAATACTTACATGGAATACAGATACCCATGGTTCAGACTGAAGTAAGGTATTAGTCATGTTTACGCAGTGCTAAAGCTAGTTTTCAGATGGTTTGCTTAAATACTAGTGTTTGGAGAGCTGGGAGGTGGCATGCATATTACGTGTGTGAGGACCCATGCTCAAGTCCCCAGGCCCTAACTGCAAGTGAGGATGGGGGAGCTTTACAAGGGGCAAAGCAGGGCTTCAGCGGCCTTTTTCTCATCCTCTTTATTTTCTTTTATCTCTTAATTTTGGTGGAGGGCAAGATGTACAAACATATATCTTGGGGAGATACAAAATTATACTGCTGAAATGATGCAGCCTTGGAAAAGAGCATTTTCTCAATAGAAACAGTATATTACAAAATGAGAAAACAAAACAAAACAGCTCTCAAATTACTAGTATTTTCAGTTTATGTTTGTACCTGGACTAATTGCTCTTAATAGTTTTAAATGTCTGAGTGACTATTAATGTAAACACACACCGCTATCCACCTGCTGATTCAGTGATTCTTTGTGTTCACTGTAGGGTTATATAAATCCTTACAACCACTCTGAGTCCTAATCGGTAACTGGATTTAAAGAATTAAAATATTTACTGAAAATAATGTATGCTGAGTTTTAACATCTTAATTTATACTTGACAGATTAAAATAAAAATCTATGTAAAAAGTTAACCCTAATTTTGTCATGTCATTATTATATGGTAATTAATAGTGATTTATAAGATTGTAAGATAACCAATTATATTTCCACACTGCACCCCCCCACCCCAACAATAACCACCATCATTCTTACAGAGTCTTAGAGACAATTAACTTCTGTTTGCTTGCTTATTTTGAAGTTGATGTTTCAGTTCTAGAATCTAGAGATGCTATATATGAGGGAAATAATCTGGTAGTTGACTTTTATCTCTCATTTTTCTAAGCACCATCACTCGCTAGTTCCATCTGTCTTGTCCCAAAGAACACAGTAAAGGCATCATTTGATGGCAGGATAGCAGTTCATGGAGTACATGTTACATAACTTCCATATTCACATTTAGGCTGTTTCTATATGTCTGTAGTTTTCTTTCTCTCTCTATGTCTCTCTCTGTCTGTTTCTGTCTCTCCCCCTCTCTCTTTCCTTTCTCACTTCCTGACAAATTCTTATTTCAAGAATAGGGAGTCTGGTTAAGAGCACTTGGTGCAAAGCGCAAGGACCAGCTTAAGGATTCTGGTTCCAGCCCCCGGTTCCCCACCTGCAGGGGAGTCGCTCCACAGGTGGTGAAGCAGGTCTGCAGGTGTCTGTCTTTCTCTCCCCATCTCTGTCTTCCCCTCCTCTCTCCATTTCTCTCTGTCCTATCCAACAACAACGACATCAATAACTACAACAACAATGAAAAAAAAAACGGCAACAAAAGGGGAAAAAGAAGAACTAATTTAGAGGCTGGGTAGAGGCACACCCTGTTACCATTGCCATTCCCCTGTGTACTGATATTCGCCTGTGTACAGATTACCATGCATAAGGCCCCAAGTTCAAGCCCCTGGTTTCTGTCTTAAGGGAGGAAGCTTCTCAGGCAGGGATGTAGTGCTGGGTGTGTCTCTCTTTTATTCTCTGTCTTTATCTCTTCATCCCCTCTAAATTTCTTTTTGTCTTATTAAATTAAAACAATTAATTTAAAAAAACCTTCCTTTAAAAATGAGTGAATTTCAACATACCTTTCTAATGAAGTGTCTAATTTTACTAGGCAGAAGAAGGATTCACTTATCTAGATTTCCAAAGGAAATCATGCATGGGTCTTAAAAAATACAGGGAAATCTGAATATTAATACTAAGCTTTAAAATAATATATTTATTCCATTTGAGAGAGTGTTACAAGAGACAGAAAGGAAGAGATAAGGCAGAGCTTGACTCTGATACATGTGGCATAAGATATCAAATCAGCAACCTCTGCTAGGCAAATCCTAGGCCTACCAATTGAACTATTGATATTTTGCTAGCCACAGTACTAATCACTAACGATGAGAGTTTTCCTACATGTAGACTGTCTGATTTACCTAATCAACTTTACACTGTTATGTCACTCTGTTTTGCTTTGATTTTTTTAAAGATTAAATTTATTTCAGCTTCAGATTTCATTTTAAGATAAATGGCAGAAGTTAAATTGGCTGGTCAACACTGAATTATTGTTTATATGTATTGCTGTCACATGGTTAAGCTCAATAATAATTAAATATATCGACACAACTCAAATTTTAAATTTATCCACTTGCTCCCACAAATGGATAAATTTAAAATTTGAGGGGTATTAATGTAATTGATCACTTTTATTTCTATCATAGCCCAGGTCTGCATTAAGATATGTGCACCGTGTTTAAGAAGATAGCCATCACCTATCTACCTTCCTAGCAGCTGTCTTACCTTATTCATTTAAAAAATTTTGGTGCATTGAACCAAAGTAAAAGACTCTGGGGTGGGTGGCTGGGGAGGGGGGAGTTCAGGTCCTGGAACAGGATGGGGTTTACAGTCAACAATATTTATACACTTTTCCCATATTTGGGAGCTACTCTCTTTCCTGATCCAGCTTTCTATCCCCTTTACCAGCCATGACATCATCTCCCCAAACAATAACTTGGGTCCACCAGCATATCAGATGTCAGGCTCAGGAAAAACTAGTAAAGTCATGGGCCCCCCTGGAATATACCTAAAATAGACCTACTAGCTATTTCCAAATCGGAGACCCCAAATCTTCATCTGCTATATTCTTGACTTTAGATTCATGACTAGTCAACAATTTGTTTGGCTTTATATGTTAACTCTTTTTTCAACCACCAGGTTCCAGATGATACCATGATGCCAACCAGACTTCCCTGGGCAGATGACCCCACCTATGTGTCCTGGAGCTCTGATTCCCCAGAGCCCTTCCCCACTAGGAAAAGAGAGAGGCAGGCTGGGGGTATGGACTGACCTGTCAACATCCATATTCAGTGGGGAAGCAATTACATTCTGCACCTCATAATGACCCTGGGTCCATACTCCCAGAGGGATAAAGAATAGGAAAGCTATCAGGGGAGGGGGTGGGATATGGAGTTCTGTTGGTGGTAATTGTTTGAAATTGTACCTCTCTTATCCTATGGTTTGTCAGTGGTTCCATTTTATAAATAAAAAAATAAATAATTGATTTATCTGTACCAAGATAGTTTTATGCAATTAATAAGACACAAATAATGTACTCTTTCCTGTACAGAAAATTAATCAAAACTTATCTTTAGATGACTGCCACTTACCAAAGTTTTTATCTAGAATAAAATGTTCAAGCTCTAAAGATCCTTCCATTGCTCAAATTCTATTTTATTTCTGTGGATCAGTTTCTGAAAGCACACTGACAAAAAAATCCATTATTTTACATTTATCCCTTTTCTTTACTAAATATTTCATCATCTCACTGTTAGCTTGCATTGTTGTCCAAGTTTTATTCAAACTGCCCAGAGGCTAAAGTTACATGAATGCTACCAAAAAAAAAAAGTCTGAATCTGAAATACTTCCAAGAGATGATTTTAAATAGTTTATGACATAATTGAAATATGAATAATCTTCTAGAAGAACGACAGAAAATATTACAGAACTAATGCTTTTCTTCTTCTCCTTCTCCTTCTCCTCCTTCTCCTTCTTCCCCTTCTCCTTCTTCCTCTTCTCCTGCTTTTCCTTCTTCTTATTCCTCTTCTCCTTCCTCTCCTCCTCCTTCTTCGCCTCCAGTTGCTGGGGCTCAGTACCAGCACCTCTCCTGTCAGCCATTTTTCTTTTTTTTTTTTTTCCATTTTATTGGATAAGACAAGAGAGAAATTGAGAGGGGTAAGGGAGATAGGGAGGGAGAGAGAAAGATAAACACCTGCAGATCTGCTTTACCTCTTGTGAATGGCCCCCTGGGTCCTTGCAGGTAGTACTACGTGCATTTAACTGGGTATACCACCTCCTGGCCCCATGTTTGTTTTTTTTTTTTATTGTGTATCTACCAGGAAAGTCCACTCTGGATTAGTGTTCGTTTCACAGTTGTATTTATATATCTCTTTGTTTTTAAATTTCTATTAGTAATTTAGTAGTGGTTTATACGATTATAAAAATTTAGGTATCTCTCTCTCTCTCTCTGGTTGGGGTGGTCTCCAGGGGAAAGGTAACGGGCTGGTTCTTTCTCGCTCACGACAGGGGTGACACGAAGTAAAAGACACCAGGGGACTCTTAGCGTGCCTAGAATCCTAGAATCCATAGAATCCGTTTATTAGCAAAGTGGACATGAGTTAAATAGAAAAGCAGTGAAGTTATTGTTGAAATATGACAGAAATTACAGGTTTTTTAACGGTCAGCATGCCCCTAAGGTAGGGGGCTGGTATGACAGGAGTTGATGAGATACAAGACAGTTATTCTCCATGACACAAGCAACTTAATTATCCCAAGGTATTTGAGAGAAGCATAGGGGTTAAACCCGTAGGGTGAGACAGAAGATGAATATCAAAAAGCCATATAGTTTGGAATTTCTCTTGTCTGGGGTCTGAGGTGTGTGATGAAGTGTGTGATAAGGTGTGTTCTTCTGTGATGAGAAGGTGACTTTGAATAAGTGAATCTGCGGCCATGTGGCCTGCAGTTAATGGAGGGAAGTACTGGGGTTTCTGTGGGCCTGAGAGTCAAGAAGGAAAGAACCAAGTCTGGGTTTCCCCCCTTATGCTCACCTCGGTTGAGAGAGACTTACCAAGAGGTTATCTTCTCAGACCTCCATCCAAGGATGGGGGTGGTTCTCCCTAAGCTCTATCAGGCTTACACATGATCCCAACAAAAAATCAGAGGGTTATAATCCCACAACACACTCACCACCACCAAAATTCTGAGGCTCCTCTCTCCATATAACTACTGTAGTTCTTATAAAGATTCAGAGACAGTTTTGAGTTTGAGTGTTTATTTTTCTGTTTGTTTTGTGAGTTCATGTGTTTCAATTCTCTTCACTCTGCATATGACAAAAACCACCCAGTCGTTTTCTTTGACAGTTTTAGTTCTTTGTGCATAATCAACTCCAGTTCCATCCATTTCTCTTCAGAGACACATAATCCTTTTTAGTCATAGAATAGTATTCCATTGAGTACATAACCCATACTTTTATTTTTTAATCTAGTCATTGCCTGATGGGCATGTAAAATGGGAAGACTGCTCATTTGTACCTTTTTCATTTGCTTCATCATTGTAATGTAGATATGTAGCTGTTACACACTCTCATTTTACTGATGATTTTATAATTCTCAAATACAATGTGTCTGTTCTGACAGTAAAAAGACAGTAGTGGATGGTGAAAATGAGAATACTATTCATAACACTTGATTGCTAGTCTAATTTTTCTCCTTATACTGTTGTCACACTATTAAGAGTTCCTTATCATTTGAAAATGCCTTCAGAATGTGAACTAATTAACCTGACATAGTAGGAGACTATGTAAATCTCTGTACTTTATAATGTTCTGCCTACAGAGAAATATAATAGGCATAATTTTCTAATACTTTATATATTTTTTCACCAGACAGTATATTATCTATGATAATGAACTCCCGTGTTTCATTGCATGTACCAACAATTCAGTAAACTTTCTGGGCTCTGGGTTTTTTTAAGCACCTTCAATAGTCTTCTGACTAATTAATTATTGAGCTAACTGGTGGCAGTTCAGAAAGTATATAATATCTTTCCAAGTCTTATAATAATTTTTTTACCTAAGGATAAATATAAAAGATTAAATAGCAAATCTCTTATTGTTTTATGATTCTTAAAGCACTCCAGCCACTCAGAAGACGTATCTACATCATGAGTTGAGAACTGTGACTTATTAAGTTCTCTTATAGATATGAAAATATAGAATAGATTAAAATAAAGTACTCCAGGGAAACTCCCAGTTCGAATGCTCAGGAAAGTTTGAAATCTCTGACTATTTTAGAAGGTTCCATGTTATGTCAGATGGTTTTCCAGAATCCTCAGATTATTTTAAGATTCCCAGAAGCGTGAGAGGCAGATCAGTAGACTGTCAAGTCTGGAACCCTTCTGCCATTCTGTGTACTTTAGACTTTCAGAAACTGGCTTCAGTTAAGTGTAGCAAGCACTTGCTTCATACTTACAGCTACTGGAGACTTCGTAGGGCTGGCAGTCTCTTGCCTTTAAGCATCTTGTTTATAAGAAGAAAAGAAAAAGGCAGGTCCACAAGTAGACCAAGTAAGCACGGCAGAAGTATGTTCAAGTTACATGGTTATAAAGAGAAAATGAGTAAAAGCATGCAAGCTTCCACACTTATCTCTGTTTTCCTCATTTTGGCTGAAGCAGTTTGGGGATAATAATCACATTTCTTCCACATACAGTATTTTTCTTACTTATAAAGCATTACCGTGGACTTTGAGCTCATACTGACAGGGACCTAGAGGTCATACAGGCTCCTGTGCTAAATCGTACTATACATGGGCCCTAGGTCAGATCGTTATGGGGAACAGTTATTCATCTATACAAACATATATAATTAGCATTATATATAATATATGACATATTATATATATAATATATTATGATATATAATCAGAGCCACTCTCTGCTCTAACTCACTTGACACCATCTTCCCAGATATTTCTAGTCCAATTTCTTGTTAGCTATTAAGCTCAAGTAAAGATTACTAAAGTCTTGAGCGTCTAGGAACATTCTTAAAACAGATATATTAGCTGCTGTGAGCTGGGTTTGGTGTACCGCAGCAAAATAAAGGACTTGTCAAGGGTGGGGGTCAGTTCCTGGATGCATGATTGTGGAGAAAGACCTAGGTAGGGGGTGAGAGTGGTTTGCTGATAACTCAGAAATTTACATATGTATCGACAACTGTATTTACTGTTAACCATTAATCTCCCCGCCCCCCCCAGTAAAAATATTAACAAAAATAGGTGTCATCTTCTCCATGGGGTGTATTTTAAAGCTTTAATCTCTGACTATGCTTTCTCCTTCTCATGATTAAAACCTTAAAATACACCCCCTCCAGGGAGTCGGACTGTAGCCCAGCGGGCTAAGCACATGTGGCTGTGGCATGAAGCACAAGGACAGGCATAAGGATCCGGTTCCAACCCCTGGCTCCCACCTGCAGGGGAGTCGCTTCACAGGCGGTGAAGCAGGTCTGCAGGTGTCTATCTTTCTCTCCCCCTCTCTGTCTTCCCCTCCTCTCTCCATTTCTCTCTGTCCTATCCAGCATTGATAACATCAATAACAACAATAACTACAAGAAGACAACAAGGGCAACAAAAGAGATTAAATAAATAAATAAATAAAAATATATATATATATATCCCCTCCCCCCCAAAAAAAGAAGAATAACCTTATGAAGAAAACTTTGATAGAGCAAGAAGGGTAGGAACACTGAAACAGGAAAGCTGTCAGGGGAGGGGATGGGATATGGAGTTCTGGTGGTGGGAATTGTGTGGAGTCATACCCCTCTTATCCTATGTTTTTTGTCACTGTTTCCTTTTTATAAATATATATTTTTAAAAGTATGGAATGAAAAACACTCATTTGAATCTCATAAATATTTTATGAAGTTATGGGATACAGATTCAATGAAGTTTATTCAGTAATTTAAAAAAAAAACTGTATTCTGTCCTTTGGAACAAAACAGATTGAGTTGGAAGTGATTATACGTAGTGAAATAAATGAGGAAGTGAAGGAATGATGATTTCACTCATTTGTGGCATACAGAGAATTCAAATGTGAACTTGAAAATAAGAACTAAAAAGGATTCAATCCATGTCTAAGTTCTTGGGAGAACTATGGGGGCTACTGCTGGGGAAATTTTTGGTTTGGGGAGTGGTGTAGAACTCTCCCCCTATTATCTCATAATCTTGTAAATCATCAATAAAAAATAAAGAGCAAAAACCATGAAATGTACATAGTATATGTAGAAATATGAGGTTTTCAGATGACACATGTGTAAAAAAGTACATATATACACTGGTATCCAATGTTTGCTTTTTAAATTTTTTTATGATTGTATTTATTATTTATTTAATGGGCAGACAGAAATTGAGAAGGGAAAGAAAGATACAGAGGGAGAGAGACAGAGAGAGACCTACAGCACTGCACCACTGCTTGTGAAGCTTCCCCCACCCCCCGAGGGACAAGGGGCTTGAACCTGAGTTTTCACACACTGAAATGTGTACATTCAACCAGGTGCACCACCATTTGGCCCCAGTACCCAAGGTTTTTATAGCAGAGTTTTAGAACATATTATCCTGGGACTTCTGACACTGGTGTTTAAATTACAGTATCTCACCTAAAAGATACCATTAAACCCTTTGTCATTAGTGACATGGATGTTGTTTTCAATTTTGTTAACAAAATAATTTCAAATTAAATCTCCAGAGTCTGTGTATAGCTTAATGAGATGTTTCCTTGGGGTGAAAGATGCCATACAGTAGTCACTGACACAAAACTACATTGATCGGAGGTTACTTGGAAATATAGTGGGCATGCTAGTCATTTTGGGTAAAGGGATTTAAAACAGTGAGATAGATGTCTGTGCAGTGTTTGAAAAAGGTGACAAAAAAAGAGGTGAGAATGAACACTGGAATATAAAATGTCTTGTAGTGTAAAAGTGAAGCATTTTGGGGAAAATTCCTTCAAACCTAGGGGAACACAGAATAGTGATGGAGTCTGCCTTTCTATCTTTCTTTATCCGCCTATAATACTTTCCATTGTTGGACGATGCCTGAATATCATATAAAGATGGAGGTCACAAGGGAACTGGATGTTTTTCTCCTTTACAGCAGATATCATGTAAAGTTCATGATATACTGAGGGCAGATGCTACCACTCATCTATCAAAATTACTCCAAACACATACCTATTAAATTGATTACTCATTTTTCAGTAACTTTATCATTATTTCCAAGTCTTAGTATAGTTTTCAAAATGATATATGGAGAGAGACAAGCAAGAGTGATCATATACATGACAAGCTTCATAGATGCCACTTAAATTTTGCATGGGAAAGTGACAGCATGTCAAAGTAGAAATTAAGATGACGGGGCGCAGCGGGTTAAGCGCACGTGGCGCAAAGCGCAGGAACCGGCGTAACGATCCCGGTTCGAGCCCCCGGCTCCCCACCTGCAGGGGAATCGCTTCACGGGCGGTGAAGCAGGTCTGCAGGTGTCTGTCTTTCTCTCCCCTTCTCTGTCTTCCCCTCCTCTCTCCATTACTCTCTGTCCTATCCAACAACGAATTGCGTCAACAAGGGCAATAATAATAACCACAACGAAGCTACAACAAGGGCAACAAAAGGGGGGGAAAATGGCCTCCAGGAGCGGTGGATTCATGGTGCAGGCACCGAGCCCAGCAATAACCCTGGAGGAGGAAAAAAAAATAATAAAAAAAAAATAAAAATAAAAATAAAAAAAGAAATTAAGATGACACTAAAACTAAGTTCTGGGTCCATCTGCATTATTTAGTAGATGCATAATTTTTAAATATATATTTATATCACTTTATATATTGTTACATATATATATCTTACTTTATAACTTCCCACATTCAAGATATGGGGATAATAATCTTCAAATTTCTTGGACAGATTCAGATAGGTCATACATACAGATTACTTAATAGAGTCTTGCATACAGAAGTAATGAGTAAATGACAAAGATTGTTATAGTTATTATCACATTATCATCTTTGTTGATAAAGTGTAAGTTGCTTGATATTGAACTTCATACTTAATCTGAAAATATGTTAAACTTAAAATAAAATGACAATCCCTGGGGAAGGATTAATGCAAAAATGATGTTTATTATTCCAAGAGAGTGGGTATCTGAAGACACTAAGTAGGATATTAGCCAATTAAGGAGGCATGCATGTGTTAACATTTGAAAAGCTGTCACAAATAACAAGAAAACCATGTTCAATCTCATAGATGTATGAGACTAAGATATTCTGAGGAAACTGGAAATAGTTTTGTTTGGCTAAAGTTTACAGTTTAATGAAGGGCAGTATATTAGTATCAAGACTCTAATTAAATGAACCAATGGGAGATAGATTGAAGAGAATTATTTTAAGATGTCAGATCACACAGTTAGAGGCCAGGGTATTGCCCAATATGTTGTCTCTAAACAAGAAACCAAGGAGAGCTGTCCTTATCAGCTTCAGTGCAAATCAAGAGGCCTGAAAAACCTGATGGTGTGAGTTTCCTTCTCTCCTCTTCCTTCCACATCCTCCCATACCTTTTCTTGGGGGAAAACATAATGATTTAACAGATAATCATCATCTAAGTAGATTTTTATTTGTTTGCTTCTTTTGGCCACCAATTACTGCTGCTCAGTACGAGCACTACAAATCCACAGTGGCCATTTTTTCTGTTTCCTATTTTATTTGACAGGACAGAGAGAAAATTATTCTGCTTTATATCTTACTATTTTTCAGTCACTAAGGTGCAGGTGCCGCCATGATGTCAACCTGACTTCTATGGACAAACAACCACAAAAATGAGTCTTAAAACCCTACCTCCCCAGGGCCTTACCACATGAGAGAAAGTTAGAAACAGGTTGGGGGTATGTATTGATCAATTTTAAATCACTAATAAAATAAAATAAATTATGAAGACATTTCCTTTGCCTCATCTTGGAAATATCTCACAAAATGGGAAGGAGAAGGAAATAGACTTAGAGTGAAAGACATCTGCAGACCTGTGTCACTACTCCTGAAGCTTCTCCCTCTGTACGTAGATGGGGAACTGTGTTCGAATGTGGGTCCTTGAGAACGTGAGCATGTGTCCTCAATAGGGTACACGAATAGGGTAGACCTCAATAGGGTCTGAGCATAGTTATTATTATTATTTTTTATTTTTACTTTCCCATGATGGGTATATTCATACCACACTTAACCACCAACTTCCTCCACTGGGCCCCCAACCTCTTGTCAATCCCTCACTGTCCGCCTCTCTTTAGAGTCCTTAGATCTCTTGAAGTAGACCTTTTTTGGTTTAAATTTCACTGTATTTTATTCCTTCACTGTTTCTTAAGTCACATCTATGAGGAAATCCATCTGGTATTTTTCTTTCTTCTTCTTGCATATCTTACTTAACGTGATTATATTCAATTTTCATCCAAGATATTGCAAAGCAGATTTCATCATGTCTTACATTTTAGTAGTTTTGCATATATATATAAATATATACACATATATATATGTATATATCATGACTTTTTTTCCAGAACATTTTATTGAAAGATCATGATTTTTAGCTTAGTTGTTGCCGCATGGGTACACTTTCTCATATTCCCATGGTAGGTGTGTGCATCACATTCAATGCACATTTTCACGTTGTGCTTTCTCTTTCTGTTATTGTTGCCTAAGTTCCACCCATAGGTGAGATCACCCAGCACTGGTTCTTCTGTATTTATTTATTTATTTATTTATTTATTTATCTCGCTTACCCTGATTTCTTTGAGATACATCCAAGATAAGGCAAATGAAACGTCTTCATAATTTATTTTATTTTATTAGTGATTTAAAAGTGATCAATCCATACCCCCAGCCTGTTTCTAACTTTCTCTAGTATGGTAGGGCCCTGGGGAGGTGGGGTTTTAGGACTCATTTTTTTGTGGTTGTTTGTCCATGGAAGTCAGGTTGGCGGTTGGTGACATGATAGCAACCACACCTTAGTGGCTGAAAAACATTAAGATATAAAGCAGAACTTTTTTTTTTTTTAATAATCAGGAAGCCAAAGGTAAGAATATTACAGATGAGATTCGGAGTCCTTGTGTTGGAAGAAGCTAAGAAGTTTATTTTAGGTATATTCCAAGGGGCCCATGACTTGCTAATTTTTGCCTGAGCTTGAATAGCTAACATGTGGGTGGGATGAAAGTATTGTCTGGGAAGATGGTGTCAGAGTTGGAAATAGGACTAGAATGGACAGGCATAATTTTTAACAGCTTCATCGTATGCCAGTATGTGTATATACATCAAAACTTTTTTAGCCACTCATCTGCCATTGGAGATGTGGATTGCTTCCGAGTTTGAACTATTACAAATTGGGTTGCCGAACACAAGTGCATAGAGATCTCTTTGGATAGTTGCTTTTGTTTCCTGTGAATAAACCCATAGGGGAGGAATTTCTAGCTACAGGGTAAGTCCAATGCTAGTCTTCTGAGAAATCCCTAAACTCAGTAGGGGTTGAACCAATTTACATTCCACTAAGCAACATTAAGGATTTCCTCCCCCCCCCCCACACACACACATCTTGCCATCAGATGTTTCTCTCCTTTGTAATGTACAACATTGTCACAGACTTAAAGTAGAATCTCAATGTTTTTTTTTTATTTGCAAGTCTCTGATAACCATTGACTTTGAACATTTGTTGGTCTCTTGATATCTTCTTTGATGAAGACTGTCCACATATCTACATATTATACTTGGATTGTTTTCTATTTGTTGCTGAGTTTAACTTTATATATTTTGGTTCTCCACCCTTTTTAAAGTGTAAATATACTTTACAGTTCAGTAGATAGTCTTTCTGTTTTGGTGATGGTTCCCTTTGCTGTGCAGAAGTTTGTCAGTTTGAGGTAGTCCCAATGGTTTATTTTTGCTTTCTTTGCTGTTGGACATGAGTCTTTGGAGATATTTCTGAAGCACAGATTATGAAATATTTTGCCAATGTTCTCTTCTATGTATTTGATGGCTTCTGGTCTAATGCCTATGTTTTTGATCCATTTGTTCTTGACTTTTGTGCACAGTTATATGTGGTGGTCCGGTTTTGTCTGCATGTTTCAACCCAATTTCCACAACACCATTTGTTGAACAGTTGTTCCTTTATCCATCTAATATTTTGAGTACCCCAGTCAAAAACTTGTAGATGGAATGCTTGTATACATGGAAAATCCAAAAGAAATAGAAATTTCCTTCAAATTATGAAGCAATATGTTAGCAGGCTACAAAATTTATATACAAGAGAACAGTGACATTCACTAAGTTAGAGGAGGAAGAAATCTGGAAACTGTTGCTATTCACTATGGCAGCTAAAACAAGTATCTAAGAATACACTTAAATAAACAAGTGAAGGACTTGTACTAGAAAAGTATGAATCACTTTTCAAATAAACAGAAAATATACAAAGAAACGTAAAGTTATACCACGCATGGACTGAAAGAATGAGTATGGTCAAAAGAACCATCACAAACGGAGCCATTTACAGATTTAATACAATCCCTATCAAGACCCCAGCAAATTTCTTTAAGGAAGTAGGAAAAGAACCTACAAAAGTCCAGAAAATATGCAGGGATTCCAAAGGATCTTGAGGGAAAAAAAAAAAAAAAGAATGGAGGCCTTACATTTGCTGATCTAAAATTATACTATTTTAATGAAAACTGCCTGGTACTGGAACAAAAGTGGACACACCGATCGGTGGACTAACATTGAAAGCATAGAAATATGCCAAAACTCTCTTAATAACTCATTTGTCACTGAACAGTTGAGTTGTTTCCATGTTTTGGCTACTTCAAATAGTGCTTGTATGAACACAGACCTTTCTGGGTATGTGTTTTTGTGTTTGAATAGATCATGAGGTATGTTAGCTCCCAATGTTCTGAGGAATCTCTACATTGTCTTCACAGGTGCTGTATTTATCACTGTTTTCCTCAACAGTATAGAAGTGATCTTTTTTTCACTACTTCTCACTAGATTTAGCTGTTTTTATCCTTGTCAATATATGACAATCTCACAGGTCAGACATTACAGAGTATACTACCGCCTGTGCTCTCTCCTATGCATGTTATGGTTTTGAGTCTAATATCCAAGTGCTTGATCTAATTGGAGTTGTCTTTTGTTCACATTGAGATTTTGTGGGCTTCATTCTTCTAAACATTTAAACCCAACTATCCTGGCACCACTTAATGAGAAAATTCTCCTTTATCTAGTATTCTGAGTCTTCTTGTCATAATTAACTGTTTGTACAGGGTGTTTATTTTTTAGCTTTCTCTCTTATTAAATAAATAAAATTTGTATTACATACACACTCACACACACACACACACAGCTTAGGGCATGGTAGTATAACATCATGTACCACTATTAGCTTCTTAAAAGGAATGAAAACTAAATCCCAGGCATTCTGAATTGCTAGTCTTATAATTCTGATCATTTTGTTATTGCATTATTTTGTTTTTTGAGTTTGTTTCCCCAAGCTATTCCATCACTCTGATGATCCCTAAAATGAACATAGTTTGGCATTATTTTGATGGCAGTAAATAAGAACATGTGGGAGAAATAATTTACCCATGAAAACAGTTTTAGTGAATAGTTAAGTCCACAAAATAAAATAGAGAAGAGTCACTGAAATGTAAAGAGACAGACATGCAAAGTTCTTGCTCTAGAAAAGAAAGAACCCTGACACTGAGTTCAGCCCTTTCCAAAGAGATTTGTTTTATATCTATGTTAAGAAATTCTATATGGATTTTTCTCCCAATACTTATGGAAAGAAAGCCACAGGCAAATGAGACTTTAACTGTAGAAACACAGAGACTTTTGCAGGGACAATCTTGATGTCATCGATTTTAGAAACCTGATTAATAATGAGGTAGCTACAACTTGGTGAAGGCCTCATTACTCCACTAATGTATCTGTTCCTAGTAAAACAGACTTCGGAGAAATCAAATTAAACAGGTAAACATTTAGATAATCCCTTGGTGGTTGATTTCTGACATTTATTCTGAAGCCAGTTGCTGTTTTTTGAATATCTCTCCTATCACTCTCAGTTGTGGAAACTAGCCTTCAGATTAACCTGATAACCTTTGCCCAAAGGTAACTTGCACTGGCTCCAATTTAGAGACTAGAGTTATCACAATATCTATTTGATCTTCCTTCAAGCCAACACTCAAAACGCCAAACACATTTTTCTTGATATTCCAATGTGATTGTTTCCTTTGTCTTTACAGAAACTACAATACAATGGTTTGATTTTTTGAATGGCTACTTTTCACAGATGGGATTCTTAGGATAAGAGAAACTTTGGGGTTTATTTTTGAATTTTAGCTAAATAAAACATTCTGTTTTGATAAGCAACTTATTCTTTCTTTTTGATTACAAAATCAAATTTTGTCTCATGGGAAAGAATCCTTTCTTCAAAATTTCAATTTTGTTTTATATTTATAACTCCTGATACTAACTCTCTGCATTTCCATTGTTACATTGGACTATTTCTACAGTCTCTAGTCTCTTGGCACCAAATTGCATTTCTGTTCTCTGGCCTTGGAAAGGGCAGATTATGTACTGAAAAAGACAGCTGCTTGATTAAGGAGGGCTTTTATAAACTGGCTCCTGTTCTCCATTTAGAGAATTAGAAGCTTTATCCTAACTCACCACCATGCTAGTATTTCTCTCCAATATCTTTTTCTTTGCTGCTCATGGTGACTGTCCATATTTTTTCTTGTACTCATCATGTCCACAACACCCCAGTTGTGTGTATGAGCCACCAGGTTCCAGATGCCAGCATGATGCCAACCAGACTTCCCTGGACAGATAACCCCACCAGTGTGTCCTGGAACTCTGATTCCCCAGAACCCCACCCCACTAGGGTAAGAGAGAGGCAGGCTGAGAGTATGGATTGACCTATCAACGCCCATGTTCAGCAGGGAAGCAATTACAGAAGCCAGACCTTCCACCTTCTGTATCCCACAATGACCCTGGGTCCATACTCCCAGGGGGTTAAAGAATAGGAAAGCTATCAAGGGAGGGGATGGGATATGGAGTTCTGGTGGTGGGAATTGTGTGGAGTTGTACCCCTCTTATCCTATGGTTTTGTCAGTGTTTCCTTTTTATAAATAAATTAAAAATAATAAATAATTAAAAATATAATAATAATAATAGATCATGACTGGTACAATCATATTGGTTCTCCAAGCCTCATTTTTCATTCATCTGTGAAACAGTAATAACATCTACCCACTGGGAACACAATTGACTGTAAATACTGCTCTATGCTCGCAATGCATCTTTTCTGTTTTTAATCATACCTTTGACAGGGTAAAACTGTCAAAATCTCAGATGCAGTCCTTTTCCCTTTAGTTCATATGCCAGGTACTGAATTGGCCAATAGATAATGGACATGCTTCAGGCATGCAATTCACTAAAATTTGTTAAGTTTCTGCAGGAATCCAGACACAGCATCCTACCCTTAATAAATGTAAGGGGGGAAATGCCTATCACCTAGAGGTAGAAAATACATAAATTAATATTTTAAAATCTACCTCAAAATTAGATTCCTTTTCTTGGAATTTAAAATTAACCCTTATCTCCCTTGCTCTGGTAAAGATCATGACAGCAAGAGAGCATCAGCTCCAATCATTTCAAAATTGTCTTTTCATAGGAAGCACTTTAATATATATTGTCCCACAGTTGTCCTCAAAGTGAAAAGAAAGGTTTACCCAGTTCTCTTATTTTTATTATACTAAGTATTTTTTACAGCTCCTTTTATTTTCCTTTGAACTTACACAAATGCTTGGGGGAAAACTGTTAGCATAACACACTCAAATATATTCTAAAAAAATCTCTTCACATATTTCTAAACATTGGCAAACCGTACCAGATTAAAAAAATATTTATTCATTTTTTTAGAGTGAGGTCTGTGTCAGCTGGAGTCCAGTCAAGAAAGAATCACAGATTGGTGTTGGGAAGAGAGCCTAATGGTTACGTAAAAGCCTTCCATGCCTGAGACCCTGGGTCCCTGAGGCCCCAGGTTCAATTCCCAACACCATAAGCAAGAGTTCACCAGTGTCCTGATTTCTCTTTCCCTGTATCTTGCACTCTGTATATCTTTAATTAAAATAAAATAAAATAAAATAAAATATTAAAAAATAAATCACAAATTAATTTGAACAGATAATGTTATACAGATGATCATTAACCAATTAACAGAGTTAACTAGTGTGTTAATAGCGACGCTAAAAATTGCACATTATAAGTAGATATATGGAGTAGACACTATATTTAAGGTTGATACAGAATTCTCAAGGACCATTTTTAGATGAGGTCACTTCATCTCCAATACTAAGCAAATCATTTCACTGGAGAAGAGGCTGGCTAGTGGAGAGGTAGGCGAAGCTAGCTAACAGAGTGAGTACCTGGTGGGGTATTGCTTGTGTTTTCTGGTCAGCTGCCCATGTGGCAACTTTAAGGCTAGATGGGAAGCCAATTTGGGCACTATGGGAGTTGCTGGCATTTAGACGGTGGGGTTGGAATTTAACTTCTCAGGAAACAGATTATGACGTTTTTCTAAGAAGACAAACTGTTGCAACTGTACTGCCTACAAAGTCAGGCAAGGGTGCTGACAGAACTCTAGTGTTTCAGTGAAACTCTCAGGGAGATAAACAGCATTAGGTGCTATATAGACATCCACCAGCATTGCAGCAGCCAGAAAAGAAGAGCACATCGGGCTCAAAATGACAACCCTTTTCCTCTGTAGTTTTCCCTCTAGAATCTTCCACTGACACAGTTTAACAGGACTTCAGTTGGTAAAAAGAGAAATATTTATAAGGTTTATTCTGGTATCACAAAGTAGGACAATAAAGGATGAATTTGTTGCTGAGAGGCAAAACATCCATCACTGGCATAAAGGCCATTAGTAACTTTCATCTATGGAAATATGGGCTGGTTCTTCTGAATCATGCAAATTAGCAGACATCTGAGAAGTGGAATAAATGTGGAGCTAAACTGAGGATGCAGACTACAGGTAACACTGTGCAGTGAAGGACTAACCTTCCCCAAAGAAACATTTTAAAACCTTTGGTCCTGGCTCCTGGGAAATAACCACTAAGCTGTTGCAATACTGTACCTAGTGTGTGCCTTTGTGTATCTGGGGCACAGGACCACAGCAGAGAGCCTGTGGCAATAATATCAACATCATAATGTGTCCTACCTGGGAGTGAAGACAGCCTCAAAAGCACTAAATCTATGTGATTCTGAGTTTAATCCCTGGCTCTGCATATGCGCTAATATCTCTTTCTCTCTTCCTCCACTTCTCTCTCTTTTTAAAAGTATCTTTATTTATTTATTATTGGATAGAAACAGAGAAAAAATGAGGGGGGTGTAGAGAGGGAGAGAGACAGAGACAGTGACAGCCCTGCTTCACCATTTGTAAAGTTTCCCCCTGCAGGTGGGGTCCAGGGGCCTGAGCCTGGGTCCTTATGTGCTGGATTGTTTGTGCTTAACCACCTACCTAGTCCCCCACTACTACCACTACTACCACTACTACCACTACCACTACCACTACTACTACCACTACTTCTTCTTCTCCTCCTCCTTCTTTTTCTTCTCCTTCTCCTTCCCCTCCCCCTCTCCCCTTTTCCTCTCTCCCTCTCCTGCAAAATAAATACATTTTAGCAAAACAATATGACTTAAGCTGGAGGCCTTAAGGTAAACTGTACCAACATGGTCTCTGGAAGGTTAGAGGTTAAGATCAGCCGAGCAGTCTGCTATGTACACCTGACTACCGCTTACACCTGGCCCCAGTAGATTATCAAGGCATCAAGAACTGGATGGCCTTTTATGGTTGGCTATATTCTATAGATGCTGTCATATGTCAGTGATGAGAGAAATAACCACTACCAACACAATTTCATTGCAAGGTGACAAGTGAAATCTTCACATCTGGTCTTTCCCGGCCCCTAGCCCATGTGCCTCTTTCAGTAGCCCATTTTAATCTCTATCTCTGTTATAATAAACCACAGTTATAGTGGTTGGGGAGACAGCCTAATGGTTATGCAAAAGATTTTCATCCCTGAGGCTCCGAAGTCCCTTTCAGATTCAGTCACCAAAACCACCGTAAGCCATAACTGAGCAGTGCTTTGGTCTTTCAACTCCTTTCTCTCTGTATCTCTCTCATTAAAATAGAATAAGTAAAATAAAAAAAAAAAACCTCTTCATTATAATGACTCAAGTTCAGGGGGAAGGTTACTGACTTCATTTTTTACTTTATTAATTTTTTTAATTATCTCTCTTTTTTCTTTTCTTTATTTTTTAATAAGCTTTATGTACTTATTTATTTTTTCCAGAGCACTGCTCAGCTCTGGCTTATGGTGTTATGGAAGACTGAACCTGGGACCTCACAGCCTCAGGATTGAGAGTCTGTTTGCATAACCATTATACTGCCTCCCCAACCTAAAACATAATTCTTTTTTTTCTTTTTTATATGTATTTATTCCCTTTTGTTATACTTGTTTTTTAATTTTTTTATGTATAAAAAGGAAACATTGACAAAACCATAGGAAAAGAGAGGTACAGCTTTGCACAATTCCTACCACCAGATCTCCGTATACCAAGCCCTCCCCTGATAGCTTTCCTATTCTTTATCCCTCCGGGAGTATGGACCCAGGGTCATTGTGGGATGCAGAAAGTGGAAGGTCTGGCTTCTGTAATTGCTTCCCCGCTAAACATGGGCGTTGACAGGTCGATCCATATTCCCAGCCTGTCTCTCTCTTTCCCTAGTGGGGTGGGGCTCTGGGGAATCTCTTACCACAAAATAAATTACCTCAAAACATACCTATATAAGGGTCCACGTGGTGGCAGACCCTGTTGACTGCACATGCTAGCATGTACAAGGGCCTGCTTCTAGACTCTGGTCCCCATCTGTGGGGGGAGACTTCATGAGAAGAGAAGCAGTGCTGCATGTCTCTTTTCTCTTCCACTCTATTCCTCATTTCTTGTTTTACTTTTCTCTTTCTCTATCCTTAAAATGAAAATAACTAAAATATTTTTAAAGTAGCTGTATAAAAGAGACAGTGAATATGGGTTGATACCATTCATAGACAGAAGTTGAAAAGTAAGAACAGAAGGGGAAACACAAGACAGAACTTGGACTGGAGTTGGTATATTGCATTAAAGTAAAGGACTTGGGGTGAGGGGTGTTCAGGTCCTGGAACATGATGGCACAGGAGGACCTAGGTTGGGGGTTAGAGCATTATGTGGAAAACTGAAAATGTTACGAATGTACTAACTACTACTGTATTTTACTGTTGACTCTAAAACATTAATACCCCCCAATAGAGAAAAATGTTGCTGTATACAACAGTTATTTATGGCTTGTCAATTTCCATGCATCAGGAATCTCAGAATGGCTTAACCCATTTTTTCTGCCTTTAGGGTCTTTCACAAGAGACTAAAAAAAGATAAATTGAAGTTATAGTCTTAACTGAAGACTCAACTATTTCCAAACTTATTCACCTAATTGTTGACATAATTGATTTTCCTCAGGGTTTGGTGAACTGATGACAGGAGTCCACCATTAGTTCCTTGCCACATGGCTTCTCTTACTGGATTACGGTAGCTTAAAACTTTACTTACTGCTTTACCAGCACAAGTCTTTGATCAGAATCCAAGAGTGAAAAAAAAAAAAAACAGAACTATAAAGTCGGGGCCATAACAAGCTATAGCTTAAGATTCGAATGGACATCTCATACTTTTGCCATAAACTATTCATATTTGTTAGAAGCAAGTCATTGTTGTGGATCACTCTCAAGGGATGGATTTAGATAAGAACATGACATGAGATTCACTCATAGTTGATACAGAAGATTCTGTTTCTAATGGTTGCTGTTCTTAGTCCGTAAGATACGGTTTTTATTCTGATCACTAATTCAAATTCCTATTATATGGAATTAACTGGTTCTTTTATTTTATCATGGGAAGTTGACTTAGCTGTGCCCAGTTTCACTGTGAAGACCCTGCTAAATTCCCAGACAATATTGTGCACTAGGTTTGAGGTAATTGTTTCTATACTGACAAAAAACATAGGATAAGGGTGTACAACCCCACACAATTTCCACCACCAGAACTCTGTACTCTATCCTCTTTCCCGATAGCTTTCCTATTCTTTATTCCTTTAGGTGGGATGCATTGGATCGACTTTCCTGTGGTGCATCCTGTGAGTACCCATTCATTGGGGAAACTGACGATCCTTCCTAGCCGACTGAATCGACATGGATCCCAGTCACTTTCAAAGCCAGCAACAAGCAGCAACCTGACGCTGTTGACTGGTACGGAAGAAGGGCAAACACTAGAAGAAGAAGAATTCCTTTAGGAGTATGGACCCAGGGTTATTATGAGGTACAGAAGGTGGAAGGTCTGGCTCCTGTTATTGCTTCCCTGCTGAACATAGGTGTTGACAGGTCGATCCATACTCCTAACCTGCTTCTCTTTCCCTAGTGGGAAAAATTGACTGAGTGTCTCAAACTTTTTAATGCACAGACCATAGACTGAGGTAATCATTTTTAATGTCATGCACTGAAAATGTTGTCTTCTTGGACACAGACTACTATTAAGCTTGACTCCCCATTACTCTATTACTTAGTGGTTTTTGTCACTAGCTCTATCTCCCAAGCAAATCATTTACCAAATCACTAGGGCCAATACCTTGTCTGCTAAGTCACATTCGTGTGATCACCCTCATGTGGAAGGACCATTAGACACAAGACTTACTCCTCCCTCAATGGACTGTGGATTCTAACAGTCATGTAGACTTATGTCAGGCTATCTCACACTAAATTATGTAAGACCAGTGTTCTAGAATGAAAATCATCATGACTTGTGTAAAGGGTGTAGTCACAACATTTTCACTAATTTAGATATAGAATATGAGGATGAATCAGTAAAATTTTTGTGTATGTATATATATTATAATTATCCACATGCCTTTAATAGTTAATAGCTAATAAATTTATTGATTATATATGCAGACATACTTGTGGCAATATAGGAGGGGCTAGGGCCAGGAGCGACAGTATGAGTGGGGTTTTATGGAAAGTAATTAATGATTCTAAAACAATTTTTATGGCTTAATTGAGAAATTTGACTATGGAAATTAAGAATACCTATGAAGTTAGAAAGATTATTTAGCTGAGGAAAATATTCAGGAAGATTGTTTTCTGTAAAGAGTAAATTCAGTCTCCTATACTGGTGGAACTTGTCGTACCCAGTAAGGCCAATCTCATTAACCTTGCTCTCTTTGCCTCATGCTAGACAACAGTCCTCCACAGCAGGGGAAGAATGTGTAATGTGGTTTCAAAGGAGTCAGTTATAAAAGTGGAACTTTGCATGCAGGTGGCATTCCTCTTTCTCGTGAGCGCATGTTGGAGCCTACTCCGCAGTGACTTTAAGCTCTTTCTGCGTTCTGGGACTTCCTTTGCTCTACCCAATGCCTGTGAAGATTATAACCTTGTCCTCTAGTCTTGGTTTAAATTTCTTTATACACTTTTCCCATATTTTGGTGCTACTTTCTTCCCTGATCCAACTTTCTGGTCCTCTTTCCAACTACAACACCCCCCCCCCTGACTATAACTTGGGTCCACCTGCATATCTGGTGTCAGGTACAGGCAAAAACTAGTAAAGCCATGGGCCCCTTGGAATATACCTAAAATGGACCTACTATCTATTTCCGAAATGGAAACCCCCAAATCTTTATCCACAATATTCCAGTCTTTAGGTTCATGATTAGTCAACAGTTTGTTCTGCATTATATCTTAAATATTTTCAGCCACCAGTTTCCAGATGCTATCTTGATGTCAACCACACTTCCCAGGGAAGATGTCCTCACCAATGTGTCCTGGAGACCCACTTCCCCAGAGCCCTTCCCCACTAGGGAAAGAAAGAGACAGTCTGAAAGTATGGATTGACCTGTCAATGTCCATGTTCAGCAGGGAAGCAATTACAGAACCCAGACCTTCCGCTTTCTGCACTCCATAACAACCCTGGTTCCATGCTCCCAGAAGGTTAAAAAATAGGAAAGCTATCAAAGGGGGGAAATGGGATAAGAAGTTCTGGTGGTGGGAACTGTGTGGAACTGTACCCCTCTCATTCTATGGTCTTGTTCATGTTTCAATTTTATAAATAAAAATTTAAAAATTAATTATGTTTAAAAGTAAAGGCAAATTATCCATTATTTTAACTTTTTCATGAGGTGCTAGGGACAGAATTCAGAGCCTCATGATGTACTCTACTCTAAGCCAGTGCCCTGAACCTATTTTTATTGTGTGTGTGTGTGTGTGTGTGTGTGTGTGTGTGTGTGTGTTAGATATGATTCCATCCTGATTACCCTGAGCAGACCACATCACCAATGTGTCCTGAAATCTCACCTCTCAAGAACTCTGACTCACTAGGGAAAGATAGAAACAGGCTGGGAGCATGAGTCCACCTGCCAACATCCATGCCCAATGAAGAAGCAATTACAGAAGCCAGACCTTCCACCTTCTACACCCCCAAAAAGAATTTTGGTCTATACTGCTAGAAAGATAAAGAACAAAGAATTTTCCAATGGAGGGGATGGGACACAGAATTCTGGTGGTGGGAACTGTGTGGAATTGTATCTCAGTTATCTCACAATTTGTTAATCATTATTAAATGACTAGTAATAATCATCATCATCCTAAGAGCAAGGGAAAATAAAGGACATAAATCATAGCACCACTGCATCACCCATAAAGTTTTATTTATTTTTGTCTTTGTTCTCTTAAGTGGAAGCAGGGATTGAACTCACTACCTCTTATGTGTAAGGCATGTGCTCTATAGCTGTGTCATGTCCCAGACCCAAATTCTTGATTTGTTGAGCTATAAGTGATAAGATTAAGGATTTTTAGTAGGCTTTAAAAATGTTTTCCAAGGATACTTTCCAGTTCTACTAATCACTGACTATTCTTGCCTTTCTGCACTGTTACAAGTGTTACAGGAATGATGCTTCCAGTATTGACAGGCACATATTACTGGTTTAAAAAATATAATTCTACCAGTATCCTTTCTACCTTAAAGAATTCAAGTCAAGTTATTCTCACAGACAAGGGTACACATACCAAGTAACCAATTGAACTCAAATGAAATGATTTATTTTTTTTATTTGAAAATAGTATCATGCACCAGCTTTCATGTTCCTAAAATGACTTTTGAAATTGCCCTGCTTTCTAAAATCTCACTTAACTCCTCCTTCAGTATATCCATATTGCATTATCTTCTCCCCTTTACTGCCATATGAATATGTGAATATTGTTGATGCCACTTCCTTGATTAGATAGAATCTTATAGCAAAAAAATATATATATTTTTTTGTTCATGTGTGATTAAGATCTTCACTATAGTTAACTAACTTACAGTTAATCAAAAGGAGGTTAATATAGTTAGATCCAGAGGCCAGAGATCTGAAGATCTGAAACCACTCCCCCTTTCTCTTGCTTTGGAGATTCAAGCTGCATCAGTTCTAACACTGTAGGGAAATGAATTCTGAGAACAGATACATGAAGTTGGAAGAGAAACTCAACTCCAGGCTACAAATGAGATCACATCCCATTTTTATTTCGTGCTTTTGAGACCCTAATTGGAAGACCCAACGGTATTATACTCCAACTCTTGATCCACTGAAAATGTGAGCTAATAAACAGGTTTTATTAATTTATTTTATTTTACTTATTATTGAATAGAGACAGAGAAATTGAAAGGGGAAAGAGACAGACAAAGAGACATTCACAACTCCACTTTGCCACTCGTGAAGTTTTCCCCTGCAGGTGGGTTTGAACCTAGGTCCTTGAACACAGTACTATGTGCGCTTAACCAACTGTGCCACTGCCTGGCCCCAACATATGTTGTTTTAAGCACATCAACGTGTCCTAACTTGTCACACAGCTCATTTGTTACATAAATGCGAGCTGCTTCTGTAAAAGTTACCTTAAAATAGGTCTGTGGCTATGGTCTTGTGTGGTGGTGGGGAGTGAGAGCTAGCTTTAATTTAAAGCATGTAACTGAGTATATGAAAATGACCTTGAACAGACTGTAGGGAAATGTTTTTTGTCTGTTTTTACCAGAGCACTGCTCAACTCTGGCTTAAGGTGGTACAGGGGATTGAACTTGGGACTTTCAAGCCTCAGGCATGAGAGTCTCTTTGCATTAACCATTATGCTATATACCTCTGCCCTGACTGCAGGTAAATGTTTACAGAAGTGATGCTCATATTTTCAAAAATAAAAGAAAGGAAATCCCTAGTATAAAGTGGGGGGAAGGCAGCTAAATTTTCTCCTGAAGTTATGTGGAAACATAATTTGTACAGAATGAAATTGGTTTAGTATCTTTCAGATGTACTAAAGTTGCTATTTGATTTCTTCTTGTTACTTATAGTGAAATGTGAGACAGAAGATAGATTTAGGAGCAAGTATTGACTATAAAGATCCAGGGCCAGATAAGTTTGAAAAGTCTCAGCATTGTGTGGTCCAGGAGGTGGCTCAGTGGCTAAGATACTGGACTCTCAAGCATGAGGTCCCTAGTTTGATCCCTGGCAACACATGAACCAGAGAGATGGCTGGGTTTTTTTTCTCTCCTCCTATCCTTCTCATGAATAAATAAATAAATAATTTTTCAAAAAGAAAGAAAATTCTCAGTGGTATGAGCAACAAAAAGCAGTAAGAGTTTGTCAGCTACATGTGTGTCAAAAAGAAAAGTCTGAAAGTGTCCTTATTGCCTTTTGCTAAAATTTTAGGAATATCAGAATAGTTAGTCACACAAAGTGTAATTCCATGGGCTGTATGCTCCACAGATACCCTAAATCAAACTAGAGAACACATAGGAAATATAAGAGCATTTCACTCCTGGTCACTTCACAGTACACAGCGCAGAGAAGGCATACGGACTGAAACTCAAGTGAAAAATACATGCAAGATTGTCAGAGTTCTTAAGAAAATTGTTGCAGTAGAAACACTGTCAGTTTGAATTAAAAGAGGCAGTAGAAATAAAATAAGAGACTTTCAGAATCCCAAGACTCTACTGTAAGGAAGCAGGCTCATAAAACTAGTCTTTTGAAATGTTCTTTGTTAAAGAAGGAATGACTCAGTGGGCAAAAGCCAAAGCCTATAGGGTGAACCTGAAAGCAGTGGAGGATTATTCCCAGACTCTGAAATTTAATCAAAGAACTCTGGATGGATTTTGGATTGCCATGAACCAATGACTCCTTCTATCTTCTATTTTTGCCCTTTTCAAATTGCAGTGCTCATAACTAGTGTTTGATGTTCATCTCTCTGCTGTGTGCTCACTACTGGGGGTTGGGATCTCATCCCTTTAGTTTCACATGTGTAGAGAGGGAGAAAAATTGAGTTACAAGCACTTAAATAACAGATTACATCTGTGAGTCTTATTCACTTGGATATAATTTAGATGATGATGTTTTGGATTTTGAGTTGATACTAAAGTGTGATGAGTTTCTTGGGGATTTTTTGGAAAAGATTAAAAGGATGGAGGTTTGAACTATTATAGGAAAAATTTCAAAATGAATTAGCAAACCAAAAGTTCACATACTCATTGTTTGGAGGACCAATAAAGAGACAAGAGTTGGTGCAAGAAAAGTGGCTTTAATCAGATGTTAGTCAAATTGGAAATGGAAGACATATCAAAAACAGATGGGGGGGGCAGGCAGTGATGCACCTTGTGAAACACATGTTACAATGTGTAAGGACCCAGGTTTGAGACCCCGGTCCCCAACTGCAGGGGGAACGCTTCACAAGTGGTGAAGCAGGGCTGCAGGTGTCTCTACCTCTTTCCATCTCAATCTCCTCCACCCCTCTCAGATTCTGTCTCTACCCAATAATAAATTAATAAAATATATAAACAAGGGCAGTGAGTCCGGGGTGGAGAAGGAAGGATCCTGTCATACAACCAACTGGTTGATGTAATGTAATCCTTTCTTGTTTGTAAACAAGAACTAAAAATCTGATAAATCTCCTTAGAGTATGAAATAGGTTGTCCTGTATTTGTCTGGATTCATTTTTTTTTCTTTCCTTTCTTATAATTTCTGTTGTGGGGTTTACTGGCTTTGATTGGGTGGTATTGCTAGAGGTTTACAGTGCAGTCATTGACACACAGGTACAATTTCTCACCTCCCTGTGAAAATGCTCTGAAGAACACTCTTACCCACAAGCTAGGTCCTTTTACATCACCATGCACCAGGACCCCAAGGTTTTCTTCAGTCCTTTTGCCACCCCGATCGATCCCCTCCCCTAAAGTCCTTTGTATCAATGCAGTACCCCCTGCCTCGTTCAAGTTTCACTTTGTGTTTTCCCACTCTGTCCCCATTTATTAGGTCCCACATGTGAGATCAATAATTTTCATCCTCTTTTTGGCTTATCTCCCTGAAAATGATTCCTTCAAGCTCCATCCAAGATGAAACAAACAGGTGGCTTCCTAATTTTCAACAGCAGGGTAGTATTTCATCCTTTATAAATACCCCCAACTTTTTTTTTAGCCACCCCTTTGTTGTTGGACCTTTGAGTCATTTCCAAGTTTTAGCTATTAGAAAGCGTGTTTCTATGAACAGAGGTGTCCATAGATCATTTCTGGTAAGTGTTTTCATTTCCCTTGGGTAAATAACTAGGAGAGTAATTGATGGGCCATAGGGCAGGTCCATGTCTAGTGTTCTGAGAAATCTCCAGATTGGTTTCCACAGGTGTTGGACCAATTTAAACAACTACCAACAGAGCAGGAGTGTTCCTTAACTCATCATGCACTTCAAACTTTGTTGTCACTGTCTTCCTTAATGTGTTAGATTCTTACTGGTATTAGGTCTTATTATTGTCCACGTGTGCATTTCTCTGATGATCAGTGACTTTAATCACTGTCTCATGGGCCTGTTGTTCCCAAAAATCTTTTCCTGGGTGAACTCTCTATTCATATCCTTGCCCCCTTTTCTAATGGTGTTATTTGCTTTTTGGTCTTTGCCAGTAAAAGCAAGGTAAGCACACTCTACATTTTGCCTTCCTCATTCATCACATCTTCCATAGGCGACAAACTTATTTCACAGGGAATCTCCATTCTGCTTTCAGAACCTTTTCTATGAAATTAACTTCTTGCCAAAGACACATTCTGGAATGAGATATTGGTTCCATACAATATCATCTCTAATTATTGGGGTACATTTTATCGTGAACATTAGGAAGTTTTAAAGACTTCATTGCATGTATGATACTAAAGCTCCAGGTTTTCTAAATTTCTTTATTGAGAAGTTAATGTTTTACAGTCAACAGTAAATACAATAGTTTGTACATACATAACATTTACCAGTTTTCCACATAACAGTACAACTCCCACTAGGTCCTCTGTCATCTTTTTCCAGAACCTGTACTCTCCCCCTGCCCCATGCCAGAGTCTATTACTTTGGTGCAATATACCAACTCCAGTCTAAATTGTGCTTAGTGTTTTCTCTTCTGATCTCATTTTTCAACTTCTGCCTGAGAGTGAGATAATCCCATATTCATCTGTCTGTTTCTGACTTATTTCACTTAACATGATTTCTTCAAGCTCCATCTAAGATCAGCTGAAAATGGTGAAGTCACTGTTTTTAATAGCTGAGTAGTATTCCATTGTGTATATAGACCACAACTTGCTCAGCCACTCATCTGTTGTTGAACACCTTGGTTGCTTCCAGGCTTTGGCTATTACAAATTGTGCTGCTAAGAACATAGGTATACACAAATCTTTTTTGATGGGTTGGATTCCTTAGTATATATCTCCAGGAGAGGAATTGCAGGATCATAGGTCCATTTCTAGCCTTCTGAGACTTCTCCATAGTGCTCTTCACATAAGTTGGACCAATTGACATTCCTACCAGCAGTGCAGGAGGGTTCTTTTGACCTCACAACCTCTCCAACATTTGTTGATGCTACCTTTTCTTATGTATGACATTCTCACAGGAGTGAAGTGGTATCTCATTGTTGTCTTCATTGACATTTCTCTGACAATCAAAGACTTGGTACATTTTTTCATGTGTTTCTTGGCCTTTGGGATCTCTTCTGTGGTGAATATTCTGTCCATGTCCTCTCCCCATTTTTGGATGGGGCTATTTGTTTTCTTGTTGCTGAGTTTGGCAAGGTCTTTATATATTTTGGTTATCAGCCTCTTGTCTAATGTATGGCATGTAAAGATCTTCTCCCATTCTGTGAGGGGTCTCTTGGTTTGGGTAGCCTTTTTTTTTTTTTTTTTTTTTTTTGCTGTGCAGAAGCTTTTTAATTTGATTTACTCCCATAAATTTATTCTTGCTTTAGTCTTCTTTGTAATTAGATTCCTTTCACTGAAGATGTCTTTAAAATTTATGCAGAAAGGAGTTCTGCCAATATTTTCCTCTAAGTATCTGATAGTTTCTGGTCTTACATCCAAGTCATTTATCCACTTGGAATTTACTTTTGTATTTAGTGAAATATAGTAGTTCAGTTTCATTCTTCTGCATGCTTCAATGCATTTTTACAACACCATTTGTTGAAGAGACTCTGCTTTCCCCATTTAATAGTCTGGGCACCTTTGTCAAAGATTAGATGTCCATAGGGCATACTTCTGTCCTCTCAATTCTGTTCCACTGGTCAGTGTTACCTATTCACGTTCCAGTACCAAGCAATGTTGATTACAATGGCCCTATAGTACAATTTGAGATCTGGGAGTGTGATGCCTCCAGTTCTGTTCTTTTTTCTCAAGATTGTTTTGGCAATGTGAGGTCTTTTCAGGTTCCAGATAAACATGTGTAGCATTTGTTCTATCTTCCTAAAAATGTGGTTGGGATCTTGATGGGGACAACATTAAATTTGTAGATGGCTCTGGTTAGTATATTCATTCTGATGATGTTAATTCTTCCAACCCATGAACATGGAATATCTTTCCACTTCTTTGTGTCTTTCTCTATGTTCTTGAGTACTGACTCATAATTTTCAGTACACAAGTCTTTCACTTCTTTGGTTACGTATATTCCTAGACGTTTTATTGTTTTTGTTGCTATAGTAAAAGGAACTGAATTCTGGATTTCATCTTCTTCTAACTTACTGTTTGCATAGAGGAATGCCACTGACTTTTGAATGTTAATTTTGTAGCCTGACACCTTACTGTATTGCCTGATGATTTCCGAAAGCTTCTTGCTGGATTCTTTAGGTTTTTCTATGTATACTATTGTTGGGCAGTACACCAGCTTCCCCCTACTTAATGCTGCAGTCTGTTTACATAACCACTGTTAACGAAGAACCGCCCTGCCTACAGGGCATTGGTTTAATCCCCACTGGTTTGAACTGTCTTTTTGCTCTGCCCCCTATCCCAGTCACACACTAATTTCCACCACTCTCTTTTCGCACCACCCTCTCTACGTCACATCCTGTTTCCTCCCTACTTGGCAAACATAAATACAGCTGCTCTTCTGAAGTAAACACACTTGGGATTGCCTTCTAGCTCTAAGAGTCCCAGAGTCTCTCTCCTGCAATGCTAGCCTGGCACGAGTTCCTGATCCCTCTCCCACGCAGCAGCCTAGGTTGGCTCCAGTTGAGTTCTCTCCAACCCAGAGAGCACTTACTTGTGAGAAGAACTGCAATACTGCTCTGTATCAAAGCTTTGAGGCTGGACTCAAGTAGTTAAAAGCAGCCTTAACTCACATCTAGAGAGAACGTGGAAAATGAAGGGTGTCAGTCTTCTGAATTCTTCCATCATTCACATATATTAGAAGACTTTGAACTCCACAGAGACATTCAGACTGGCCAAATCTTTATTACAACTGTGTGAAATCCTAACAGAAGACGAATTTGGACTGTGTCTGGATTCCTGACTCAGGAAAATTGTGATACAACAAATGTATATTGTTTTAAGCCATTAAAATTGTAGTAATATGTTACATACCTGTAAAAACAACAACAACAACAAAAACTTTGTTCTGTATTCAACAGTCCAGTCAGAGAAGTAGAAGCAGTTGGCTATCCTGATCAGCTATGTACATTGACTAAGTGAATCTGAGATTTGTAGAACAGGCTCAAAGGATAGAAGAAGATCTATTGGATGTGTAGAGTAAAAATATCTTTCCTGTGGGTTTCCTTTTCATTTCTAGATAAAATTAACCCTTCTCTCTCTCTTTTTTGTTTCTTCTAGGTTTAAGGTTTTTTTTTGTGTGTGTGTATGCCCTATTTATATCTTTAAAAATATAGTAATGGGTGTGTTTCACTAGGTATGCTACTGGTAAGCCCCAAGTCCATATATATCTTTTTTTTTAAATAGTAGTTTATATGTTAACACTTTAATAGGATTGTACATAAACACCACTCCCACCACCAAAAGATTGTGTCCCATCCCCACCACCCACCTCCGCCCCCCACTCCCCGCCATGCCGGGAAGCCCAATGGCCACCCTCCCCTTCACCACAGGGTTTTTACATTGGTGCCCTGCCATATATATCTTTATTCATAACTTTTTTATTTCTATTTTTTTCATTCTAGTCCTATTTCATAAAGATGGTCACCTTTTTTTTCAAAAAACTTGAACATTTTTATTTTGATATCTAATTCATGGAGGATTATATTCTTTTATATTTTATGTTAATAGCAATATTCCAAGTGAATTTTCACTTTACCTGACACCATACACTAAGGAGCTTTGTGCTTATATGTTTGTGTGTGTTTTCATGTGTATGAAGATATTCAGTGTGTGTATGATGTCCCATAATCATCACTATAGTGCTTTCTTATTTAATAAGATTCTGCAGTGGATCTTGGTAACTGTTACAATGTGTTCTCAAGCTTTGTAATTATCACTGCCTTTGTTATGACAACTGAAACCTTATGAAATTCATTGAAATCAGTTTGTCAAGCTCTACATAATAAGTCTAGAGTTTAAAAAATCAATTTTGGGGTATATACATCTCACTAGCTAATTCATAATAGTGGTATATCTCCCCTTTTATCTAGTTACTTGTTCCAGTCTTAGTGTTTTATAATTTCTAATATTTTCATATGCAATTTTGGATTTATTTCCAGACACTCTGACATTCAGCATAATTAATAACATTTAATTTCTATTATTTTAAAATTGTACATAGTTACTTAATATATATATATATATATATATATATATATACCAGTGGTCTTGCTAAATTCAGCTATTCTTTTTAAAAATATTTATGTATTCCCTTTTTGTTGCCCTTGTTATTTTTCATTGTTGTAGTTATTTCTGTTGTTGTTATAGATGTTGTCATTTTTGGATAGGACAGAGAGAAATGGAGAGAGGAGGGGAAGACAGAGAGAGGGAGAAAAAGATAGACACCTGTAGACCTGTTTCACCGCCTGTGAACCGACACCCCTGAAGGTGGGGAGCTTGGGGCTTGAACCAGGATTCTTCTTCAGGTCCTTGCACTTTGTGCCACACGTGCTTAACCCACTGTGCTACTGCCCGATTCCCTAAATTCAGCTATTCTTCTATTCTAGTTACCTCAGTGTTCTCTTGAATATTTTTACAAAAATATTTATATACTGTGTGTAGTAAGGCAGCTGCACCTAAAAATATCTGAATGAAGAAGCAAATGAGTATTCATAGTTATTTTAATTTAACATTCTTTTGTTTGGGGTACATAAATAAAATATAACTAACATAATTATCAGAAGATGGGACACAGAACTCTAGTGGTAGGAACTCTATGGAATTATACCCTATTATCTTACAGTCTTGTTAATCATTATTAAATCATTATTTTAAAAAATCCCAGCACCATGGGGAGAAAAAAAGAAAACAATATAACTCTATGTTAATAAAGTAATTTAAAAAAGAAAAAGCAGGAAAAACCAGGAAAGCAATTGAGCATGTTTGGAGGTTCTAGCAGGGGAGCGCAGCTACTCGTACACTCTCAACTGACAGAAGACCAGCCTGTCTCTATTCGGGGAAGGCCGTCCTCTTCGACCAAGCTCGCAGCTTCGGGAGGGCTGCACATGGAGCAGTGAGGGAGGAAGGGGACACCCGACTAGCCAGCCAGATCAGCCGAATCAACCCTGGCGATCAATGGGGTGACAGATGTCACAGCCAGATCGCCCTTACATCCAGGGGAGCAATTGAGAACTTGGCAGGAGATATGTGTATTCAAACTAGTGCAATGATTTTTGTTACATTGCTAGACATGCATTATCACTACCGAAGAGTACACTTGGACACTAAATTTTGCATTCACATCAAGTCCACTTTCTTAAACTGAAAATTCCCTTTATGACAGAATAGCATTATCTATATTTATTCCTCCCACTCCTCCACTCCCACCCTGTTTAAGAGATATAGATAGATATTTATAGACAGGACCTTTTCCACTCTAATATCGGGCATGGTGCATTCAGCTCACATCTATCTACCCTCTGCTGTGGAATAATGAAATTTGAGAGAATTATGTGTTCACTATGACTTTTACTAGGTTTTCACCTGATATAAAGCTTTATTTTGAATGTGCCCTTTCTGGATAATTGTTAGATTTAGTAATTAACTTATAGAACTCTCAGTTCAAGATAAAGTTGAAGTGAATGGTTTTTTTAAGACAGACTTCCATATAAAAGCATAGCTTTCATTCCAGAGGAGGGGCTATGGAGCAGCAGCAGCTGTGTTTCTCTCCTCTCCTCTCAAGTTCAACTAGGAATACCAAAGGAGATCATCCGGGACCACAACAATGCAGGACCAGAATGACTTCAGGAACCCACCAAATCACCAGTGAATGCAAACACCTGTGGCTCATTGACAGAGAGGAACCTAGGGAGAGATTACATGCAGGGGATTGAACCCTGGGCTTTGGAGTCTCTGGCACTAGAGTTTGTTTGCATAACTATTGTGCTAACCCCCCCCCCCATAATTTGCCTTATCTAAAATGGAAATCTACTAAGATAATTTTAAGTTACTATTATTTACATGGTTATTATTATATATTTGCCAGGGATAGTAAAATGCTATTAGAAAGGTTTTTGTATCCTTTGTCTATTTTAGAATAGACTATTTTTCTGGATATCATCTAAGCATTTTCTAAAGAATAACCTACATAAACTTGTCGTTAAAGTACAGGGCTCCAGCAGGCTGGGCTAGCTTCGCGGCGGTAGACAGAGACAGAGACTCAGGGACACACGGCTAAGCTGAGAATCTGCAGTTTAATCTTTATTCACGAGCGGGCAAATCACCACATCATGTGCTTCCCCATCATTCTCCCTCAGCGGCTGCTGCTGGAACTCTGGACATCTGTAGCGGTTCTTTGGGGCGGGGACAAAAGGGGTGCGAAACTAGCAGGGACCAAACCAAATCTCCCAGAGGTGGGGGGAAGGAGACCAAACCAATATGTGGCATACCAACAAGAGGCATACCAACATAAACTCTTTTTGGTTCCTCTATATTAAGAAATACCTTTTAATAGTATCAGTATTTCACATCAACTTTTACCTTCAAATACACATACCCAAATAGTAGTATTTATTTCTTACCTAAATATTAAATATTGATAAAGAAATTGTGCCAGAATAATTCTCTATGTATAAGGGTTAATCTTCCCTCAGTTTTTGTTCTGGTTATAACATTACGCATGACTAATCTTTTCCAGTCTCTTTACTCTCATGTCATGATCACTGAAAATGAGCATGGGCAAATGAGTAAGCCAGTATTAAGTGAACACAGGGAGTCTGCCCTGGTAATTACCACATTACTTACTACGGTATCTATCCCACACCAGCCTGCTTCAACCACTCCATTCTATAATTTCAGGTCTGAGTTCTCTCAGAACAATTTTCAATAATAATGATAAAAAGGGCCATTTTTCAGAAACAAATTATCTGAAACTAGCGGCAAATTCATGGCTCAGCTTTTTTGCTTTTGTTTGCTTGTTTGTTTGTTAACTAAACTGCTGTACTTAAAATTAAATCCTCTCCTGGGCTCACATCTGGTTCCACAGACACTGCTAATTGGGCAGACTGAAGTGTGAAACTAAATATATATGTTGTCATTTCTCTCTAGTTTCTGGAAAATAAACTGCAGGTAAATCACCAGGTGTTCGCAAAGCTCTCATCAATGTACATGAGAGCACATTAGACCCCATGATAGATAGGTTTCCCTGCAGGAGCAGAGCAAGCATATGACTTTTGTAGCCATTACTGAAACAACATAGATCTGTCACTCAGGAAAAAAAAAAATGAGAATTTTCCCTCATGCTATTTTGAATGCTTTGACTGATTTTTGGATAATACATTTCTCAATCCCCTTCCATCCCCGTTCTTAATCCCCCCAGTGTTTTTCTCTCCATCATTGTGTTTCCCTTTCTTGTCCTAAAAGAAATGCCAAATATCTATCAATGATCATAAAATATATTTTAAATGTGCTTCATTCTATAGGAAGAACTTGTAAAATGTATATCTCATGACCAACTAAATAGCTAGAGATATTTTATTAATTTCATTTGTACACTGTGAAGTCAGCGGCTTACTTAAAAGGGAAGAAAAGAAACCCAATTTTCCCAACACTCCCCCCCCCCTTTTTTTTTTCCTTGAGGGCTTCATACTGAGTGCAATAAGCCAAAAAGTGAAGGATGGATACCAAATGATCTCACTTATTAGTGAGATTTAGTAACCAGGGATGGGGAGAGAGAACCCAAAGTAAAACATGGAGCAGGCATTGTAACACACCAAAGCAAAGGACTCTGGAGAGGGAGCGTGAAGGAGGGAGGAGAATTGTGTGGGGTCTAGTACATAATGAGACTATATATATATATATATGACTACAATGTAAAGCATTAACCTCCATAATAATTAAAAGGGAAAAAAAGAAAAGAAGAAAGAAAAAGAACAGGAAAGAAAACAAAATCATCATGAGAGTACCCTTGAGACTCAATGTGAAATCTTCTAATGTGATAATTTCTTTTTTCTGCTTTGAACCTTTATTTCTGTTTTCATCTTCCAGTTGGAAAATATTACTCATTCATTTGTAACTTAGAAGAGACCCAAGTTAATGACAATATTAGATTTTTCCATGTGACAGTGTCAATCCATTTCTGTTCTCTGTTTTGTTGCATGCGTGGCTTTTCTTTTCTGCACACTCTTGAGAGTACATTTTTATTAAAGGTAAAATGCAACTTTTCCTGACTTTTGGCTTCCATTTGTTTTTAGCCAGGAGTGTTTATTGGCAGATTAGGGGGCATGAAACAATAACCAACCACTGGTTATTTATTTCCCTTGTTTGTTCTCCACCAGGCCCGTTTTATCAACTGCAGTTCATCTACCCTAGACAATTTCTGTATTCTTTTATTCTTATTAGACTTAAATTCACTGTTTTTCCCTCTTGCCCATGCAGGCATAATGAGTCAATAGGATGCATTTAAAAGAAATGGAAGAAGTAGAGGTTTAAGCTAAGAACTGGATGGTTTGGGTCATGTGTGGACTATATAGATAACTACCATAATCTCATTAAACTACTGATACAACTATATTCTTAAGGGAGAAGGCCATTTTAAAATAAAATAATAGTCACAGCAACAGTAAATACAATTCAAATTTATATTGGCTAGCTATAGGGAGCACACTGCACTGACTGTGGTTTTGTACAGTCTATGTTGCTATTAGGATCAGTAGTTATTTGAAAAAGTACAGCAGACAAATTTCAACATCTGCACTGCCCACAGGGTATAGGACCAACTTGAGGGGGCAAAGTATCCAGAGGTCACCATAAAGGTACCTTGTATGTGTTAACTTCAGTAGGTCACAGTATTCAGATGCCTGGTTTATTACTAGTCTCTAGGTAACCATGAGAGCTTTTTTTTTTAAAGATGAGAATGCATTTTTTTTATCTGGAAGATCTAGAGTAAATCAGATTACTCTTCCATAGCATGTGTGCATGTGCGGGGCGTTTCACCCAGTCAGCTGAAACTCTGAAAGGAAACACTGAGATCTTGGAAAAAGTGGGAACTTTGTCTCTTTACTATCTTCAGGATTTAGCTACATCATCTCTTGCTTGGGTCTCTAATCTCTGCGAACCTGACCTAGATTTTGGGCTTGTTAAACCATACATGAAAATGAGTCAATTCCTTATAATACATTTCTCTCTATGTGTGTATAGGTATATAGTCTCTATGGGTTCTGTATCTCTGGAGGGACATAAAAAGATACTGTGTGTGTGTGTGTGTGTGTGTGTGTGTGTGTGTGTGTGTGTGTGTGTGTGTGTTCTTCACCTGGTCATGGATAGAATATTTTAAAAATATCTGTAAATTATCTTTTTATTAGCAAGACAAAATGAAGGAATAAAGGAATGAAACTGTTGAATATAGATTAAGGACCACTATAACTTTATCAGGGTACTCACTAGTTAAAGGACTCAAGTGATAGAGAGAAGATTCACATAGGTCAACTTTGACTGGCATATTGACACAGATATTTTACATATGTGAAGAAATGGTCAGAACTATACAATTTGTGGTAATTTTCACAAAGTTGATGGCAATGGCTAAATAAAAAATATAGCATCACTCCGATAATATTTCAGTTATGGAAATAAAATACATTTATATTCTGATTACATCTCTTGATCCATAAATGTTGAATGAAAAGATTATAAGCTTATAAAATATCCATCATAATTTTATATGAGATAGTATTTCCCTCTGAATTTTTATTATGCATAAGCACCCAAACATGTACATTTGCACAGTGTGTGTGTGTGTGTGTGTGTGTGTGTGTGTGTGTGTGTGATTTTTCACTAAATTCAAGCCTTATAAACATATAACAGTAAATGAATCTGTAAATTGCTCATTAGTAGTATAGCTCCAGCACATTGGGATTTTCTTTTAAGGTTATTTAAAAAAATTTTTTTTAACTTTATTTGTTATTGGGTAGAGACAGAGAAACTGAGACAGAAGGGGGAGATAGAGAGAAAGAGAGACAGAGACACACCTATAGACCTGCTTCACCACCTGTGAAGGGACTCCCCTGCAGGTGGGGAGCCTGGGGCTTGAACCGGGATCCTGACCGGTCCTTGCGCTTTGCACCACATGTGCTTAACCTGTTGTGCTACTGCCCGACTCCCCGTATATTGGGATTTTTATTAAATATTATTTGGTGACAGAAAGTTGGAAGTAAGGAAGAAATTAGTATGACATAACTCAATAATCGGTGGCCTTCATATAGTAACTTTGGCTAAAATGTGTTATAGAAATAGGATCTGTATATTATTCAAATGTTTACAGGCCAGTTTCATTTTTTTTAGTTAAACTATTATTATTATTATTTCATTTTACAGATGAAGAAGCAGACTAACGTACTGTCATTTTAGAATGTGTGTTCTGACTGCCTTGTGCTACATAGTAGAAAGTTCTAAATGGATTGGACATATCCGCCATTGCTTTTTTAGCAGAACAAACACAGGACAGACATGTCAGCTACGAAGTCTGCAGGATGGGAAGAAGACGAAAACAGTCCCTATCTTTAGGCATTAAATTAGGCCATTCTTATCTAAAAATCGTTCTGTTGTTTGCTACATATAAGTTGAGAAATAAATATATTATTAGCTCAAAAGAAACTCTAGTTTATTCACAATATGGCCATGTAAGGAAACAGGGTAGATATATAAAGTGCTCTCTTTTAAAATTTTAATTGTATTTTAATGAGAAAGAGTAGACATGGAGAGAAAGAGACCAGAACACTACTCAGTTCTGGCTTATGGTGGTACTGGGAGTTGAACCTGGAACTTCAGAGCCTCAGGATTGAAAGGCTTTTGCATAACCATTATTCCATCTCCCCAGCCTATAAAGTGCTCTTGATAACTCAGATCCAGCTGCATATCAGATTCCAGGATCAGACAAAAAAAAAAAAAACTAGTATAGTCACAGGCTCTTTGGAATATAACTAAAATATGCCTACTAGCAATCTACAAAACAGAGACCCCCCCCACTCTTCATCCGCACTATTCCAGCCTTTAGGTTCATGATTAGTCAGCAATTTGTTTGGCTTTATACGTTAACTCTCTTTTTAGCCACCAGGTTCCACATGCTAGCATGATGCCAACCAGACTTCCCTGGACAGACAACCCCACCAATGTGTCCTGGAGCTCTGATTCCTCAGAGCCCTGCCCTGCTAGGGAAAGAGAGAGACAGGTTGGGAGTATGGATTGACCTGTGAACACCCATGTTTGTTGGTATGCTTCACATTGGTTTGGTCTCACTCCCCCTTGCCTCTGGGAGATTGTGGTTTAGTCTTTGCTTTTTTGCGCTTTTCCCTTCTCCCCACCCCCTATCCCAGATACTTCCAGGGTTTCTGTCGCTGCCGCTGGAGGAGAAAGATGCAGGACAGAACTGTATGGTGATTAGATTAGATTAGTTTTTGAACCATTTGCTCGTGAATAAAGAAATACTGCTTCTCTGCTCAGCCGTGTGTTGCTGGTCTCTGTCTCCCACCCGCGAAGCTAGCCTGGCATACTGGCGCCCCAAACTCTGACGACAAATGGTGCACCAACGAGGGACCTAACCTGCCCATCCCCCAGATAAGTGAAGACTTTGACTACCTATCCACTATGGGCTGCTTTTCTACTTGTGAAGAGGTTTCCAAAGGCCTCTGCCCTTTCCTCATGAGACTGTTTCTCTGTTTCTAGAACATTTTGCTCTGGGCCACACTCTGGTTTCCAGCGGCTGCCCGCCCGCAGGAGCCGGCTCACCGCTGCGTGGCGCAGGGCATTCGGTGTGGGCTCCTTCCACGCTGCTCGGCTGCCTGGAGCAGGGGAGCAGACGTGGTGGGCAGGGCTGAGCTTTTTGCATGGCCGGCCCGCCCACCCTCCTGCTATGAAGTCTGGGCAGATCCCAGACCACCAAGAGACTGTGGGCTCCATGCTGGGACTGGGCCCCCTGGCCGAGATCCCCAGCTCGGCTCTGAAGGCAGAGGAGCTACAATATGCAGAAATTCATGCAATGATAGCAACCTACAATTCCTGGAAGTGGAGCGGCACGGGAGGCCACCTCCAGATGGTGCACCCTCGAACGGCTAAGACAGTATAGATCTAAACTCGTGTTTAAAATGACACATCTTCGTAACAAAAGTTTCTTCCCCTTGTGTATTGAAGACCATGTTTATGTGTGTGTTTAAAGTTTGGTAAACATTAACTTTAAGGTTAGAAATGTAACTTTAAGGCTACATTCTTACCAGACAAAGTTAAATGAAAAAGGTTTTCAACATAATTCTCATAAAGGTAAAATTAACTTCCATTTAAAGTCTGAGGTAAAAATTAGTTAAAAACCAATATATTTTAACTAAGTTGGTCTAAAAAAACCTGTGCACACCTAGGATGTGTCTCCATCTTGAATGGGTGTAACAAAAGGCTAAATAAGACGTTGTTGATATGTGATGCTCTCAAATACCTTCTCAATTAGAAACAGTGGATTGCACAATGGTTATGCTAATGATTCTCATGCCTGAGGCTCTAGCAGTGGTTCTTTTACTTACCACACTTTATTGTGCTTAGACTGGTTAGGAGCCTTAAAATGAAACAAAAAAGACCTTCCAAATTTATAAAGATACTTAAACCAATTATAATTATTGAGTTATCTATTGTGGTAAACTTCTAACCTGCTACAAGTTTTGTTTCATGAGTAAGTGAATTGCAGCTGTCAAGTTCTCTACAGAAAAGCAGAATTCCAATGGCTGACCTCCCTCATGCAACAGTTCACCCCCTGGCAATTCTTCAGTGGACATCTACTTTGAACCGGCACTTCTATCGGACTTACTGTTACACAACACTACCGTAGCTTCCCTTTATGCTGCTGGGTTTCTCAAAGACTGACCGCAGCCAGCTGCCGTGGGACTCTATAGGCCATACCCCCACCATGCTAGATAATGTCTACAGAGGCAGAAAACACCCGTCAAGACAAGAGAAACCTACAGAGGCAAGAAAATGTTCTTTAGCTGATAAAGCCTTGTCCACAGAGGCAAGAAACGGCCCCCTCAGGCCTTCCCTTGGAATCACACTGGTTCTAGTTGCTCGCTTACTTGTTCCTCCATGTTTGTGACAGTTGCTTCTTTTAAAAAAATGCCTGTATGATATAGGTTTCTGTTCACCCCACACTCCTGATACTATGGTCAATTAATTAAAAAGAAAAGGGGGAATTGTTGGTATGCTTCACATTGGTTTTGTCTCACTCCCCCCGCCTCTGGGAGATTGTGGTTTAGTCTTTGTCTTTTCATGCTTCTCCCTTCTCCCTGCCCCCATCCCAGATACTTCCGGGGTTCTTGCCACTGCCGCTGGAGGAGAAAGATGCAGGACAGAACTGTGTGGTGATTAGATTAGATTAGTTTTTGAACCGTTAGCTCGTGAATAAAGAAATACTGCTTCTCTGCTCAGTCATGTGTCGCTGGTCTCTGTCTCCTACCCATGAAGCTAGCCTGGCATACTGGCGCCCGAACTCTGATGACACATGTTCAGCGGGGAAGCAATTACAGAAGCCAGACCTTCCACCTTCTGCATCTTACAATGACCTTAGGTCCATACTGCCAGAGGGTTAAAGAATAGGAAAGCTATTAAGGGAGGATATGGGATATGGAGTTCTGGTTGTGGGAACTGAGTGGAGTTGTACCCCTCTTATCTTATGGTTTTGTCAGTGTTTCCTTTTAATAAATAAAATAAAAAATAAAATAAGATATAAAAAATGTCTTTAAAAACTTAGTCTTGACAAAGGAAATGGGGTAAGCTGAAAGATGACTAGATTCAAAAAAGCCTTTTTGAAAAGCAGGTTCTGGGGAGACTTGACAATCAAGTGTAGAAGGATAAAAATAGATGAATAACATCATCCATTCAAAGAAACTCAAAATGAATTTCAGACTTGGGTGTAACAATGAAATTGTAAAATAGGAGAAAATAAAGGTGACAGACTCTGTTGACATTAGTTTTAGAGTTGTCTGGTGATTTGATTCCAATAACAAGGGAAACAAAATCCAAGGTAAACAAATAGGAGCACATTACACTAAAAGGTTTCTACGCAGCAAAAGAAACTACCATTAAAAGAAAAGGCGCCCCACTGAGCAAAGTTTATTTGCACACCACATGTCTATAAAGGAGTTAATATCAAAATATATAAAGAACTAAAGAGCAAGCAGGCTGAAAACTGGACTGAACCCATGAAGACACATCTCCAAAAAGGCTTACTTATGATATGGCATGAAGAAAGGCAATCATCATCTCTTTTTACTTTTATTTATTTACTTAATTTCTGTTGCTATTTTTGTTGCACCAAGGCCTTGCAAGTACACAACTTTATCTTTCTATGGTCCATGTTTGATTATTTTTATCATATACACCAATTTTCTGGTAATGGATAAAATTATATTTACTATTGTAAACTAAATGTAGTATATATAGGCATGGATTTGTCATGATGTGTACCCGAAACTGAAATGTTACAATGCATTGTTCTTGAATAACTAATTATTTAAAAATTCTTTCATAATCTTATATGCCCAGTAGAAGTAATTTGGAATGTTAATTGGATCAACTCAGAAATGACTGTTTATATAATAAAAGTTCTATTTTACAGACACTGACTTAATCTGATCTATAAAAAATAATGCTTTTTAAACTATTTATTTATTCCCTTTTGTTGCCCTTGTTTTATTGTTGTAGTTAGTATTGTTGTTGTTATTGATGTCGTCCTTGTTGGATAGGACAGAAAGAAATGGAGAGAGGAGGGGAAGACAGCAAAGGGGAGAGAAAGACATCTGCAGACCTGCTCCACCACCTAGAAAGCAACTCCCCTGCAGGTGGGGAGCCGGGGGCTTGAACCAGGATCCTTATGTGGGTCCTTGCACTTTGCGCCACCTGCGCTTAACTGCTGCACTACCGCTCGACTCCCTGAATAATGCTTTTAATAGTTCTGATTTGTTTAGTCCTTGAAGCATATAGAACATTATATTTCTTCTTTAAATATTTATTTATTCTTTTGTTGCTCTTGTTGTTTTACTGTTGTAGTTATTATTATTGTTGTTGTCATTGTTGGATAGGACAGAGAGAAATGGAGAGAGATGAGGGAAGACAGAGAAGGGGAGAAAAAAATACACACCTGCAGACCTGCTTCACCGATTGTGAAGTGAATCCCCTGGAGGTGGGGATCCGGGAGCTCAAACTGGGATCCTTACGCAGGTCCACCTGCATTTAACCCGCTGCGCTACAGCCCTGCACCCAGAACATTATATTTCTAAACATAAATATCTTTGATCTACAGTACAAAGTGACAAAAGGACTTCAGAGTTAAGTGGAATTTTATGTCCAAACTGTACTATAAAGTACTTCCCTTGAAGACATTAGGCATTCATTTAAATTATATCTTATCCTATCACAGCAAAAAAACAGTACAATCATAATCAATAATGTAAACACTGTGTCAGATGACTCTTCATAAAGAATCTTTTCTAAAAATGGTGCTGAGAACACCGTGGTGAAACATACAGAATAATGAAAAGGAAACACCACATACCAGTAGGCACAAAAGTCAACTCCAAAAGGAGCAAAAACTTGGCTGTTTGACCGGAAACCATAGACTACATAGAAAAGGACACTGGAAAAATTTTCTATGCTGTCTATTTTGGAAATACATTCAGAGACTTGAATCCAACAGCAAGCAAAGGAAAGTAGAAGTTACTCAGTGAGTTTACACACCAAACTGAAAAGCTCTGTACAGCAAAAGGCAGCATCACCAAAACAAACAACAAAAACAAATCCACCTTACTTGAATGGGGTAAGATCTCCACTTACCATACATCAAAGGGCTTAAGTAAAAATGTATAAAGAGTACACACAGCTCAGCAACAACCACACACAAAAATATCATAAATGTTACTTCAAGCTTTCATGACAGTGGAGACAACTTAAAAACATTTACTGGTATTCATAAGAATGAAAGAATTATTCAACTAGCTAGAAGGTCCAGCAACTTGAGGAAAAAAAGTTAATTGAGATCTGAATTCCTCCTTAATGATTCAAGGTTAATTAATTACTTGATATATTTTGAAAAGAAAAATGCATTGTCTTTTAAAATATAAGATAAACTGATATTTCATATGTCATTTAATACTAATGAAAAAGATTAACACTATTTTTTTCCATAAACTTTAGCATATTTCCATTATCAAAAGCCTCAGATTTATGGATATTGGTTCTCAATACATATTAAATGCCTCCCACCCCACCCCAATTGCTGTTAAATTTTCTAGGTCAACTTAGGATGGTTCTAACTTGTCCAACAAGGATGGTTCACAACATAACCTGAAGGATTCTCCCCAATACACTTGTCCTTTGTGATTTATGGGAATGTTGGTCTGCTTCTAATTCTGCTTCTAAGACCTTCTGTTTTGATCATCAAATTAGGTTTGCTTGCATTGCTTAATGCTGTGGTCTATTTACATAATCAGTATTTTACCTGAGACCTGCCCTGTCTGCAGGGCACTGGTTTAATCCCACTGGTTCGTGCGATTTTTCCACTCCGCCCCCTCTCCTAGTCACACCTGTTTTCCACTGTTTAATCCCCACTGGTTCGTGAGATTTTTTTTTCTTCTCCCCACCCCCTATCCTACATACTTCCTCTTCCTGACACTTCCGCCTCAGGAGATATAAAGAACAGGGTTTTCTAATGAAGAGAGATTAGATTAATTGCACTGCATCCCCACTCATCAATAAAGATTGAACTGCATCCAGCTCAGCCATGAGTCCCTGGTCATCTGTCTCTCACTCGAGAAACTGGCCTGGCCTGGGAAGACTCAGATTTCTGGAGAAAATTCCTACTGATAATTATTCACTAGACCTGGTTCTGAACATCAAGGAATGAGCAGTCATTAGATATAAATAAGTGAGTATAAAATTAAGCAACATGTTCTGGCTTGTCTTTTACTCTTTAAGGTTACTAATGGAGTTCTCCTACACACACACACACACACACACACACACACACACACACACACACACACACACAGAAAGACAGAGAGGAAATGAACTATATCCAATTCAAAAATCAACTTGATAACTAAGAGAAAGGAGAGGATACTTATCATCCAGAACAGGTGTTTCTCATTACATTAGACTTAACTTAAAAAGCAAGAGTTGTCATAAAACAGTATCTCTAATACGTTCTAAGACCCATGTGCATTCAGAAAAACAAAACAAAACAATAGATTAATTTTTCTTTGCTGATATACTCTTTCCTTTTCCTTACCTAACTTTTTTGTGTCCATTATTATGGATAAAACCAAAGCCTTAGACATTAAAAAAATTAAATGTTCTTACAAGAGCACTATTATTTTCTTCCTTTGTATGTTCTATCCATATCATTGTTAGTTATGGGTGACTCTTTTTCTTTAGTTGGCTGATATAGGCGGGGGATGGGGAGTGTTTTCCATTGTAGTGGAGGGATGTGGGGCTCAAATCTGGGTCACATATACAGCAATACAGCAATCCAAGTGAGCTATTTCACCAGGACTGAGGACTCAATGATTTTTTTCAACCTTGAGGATTTTTTCTCTCCAGTTTGCTTTGTTTTGATCCATGGTCTCATGCATATGTGATTTCATCAATCCTGGGTCAACTTTTTCATACAGATAGAGAGAAAGATGGAGGGTTGGTAGAAAGGATGGACCACAAAATCAGAACTTGCCCCACTGTTGTGACAATCCCATATGATACTGAGGTTCAAATCTAGGCTTCAAGCATGGCAAGATATGTGGTCCCTAGTGAGGGTATCTCTAGAGGTCTTGATTTGATATTTTTATTACTTATACAACTGTTCCATGAATTGAGATTCACTCTTTCTGATAGTCCATTCCATTTTATTTATCTTTCTTTATTATTGTTGTTGTTATTATTATTATTATTATTATTGTCACTGGCTTATCATCACTTTGAGCTATTTTTTTTTCAGAGAGAAAGACAGAGAAAGAGACAGACAGGTAGAGGGGGTAGAGGAAGAAAGAGCACAAAGTCAAAGTTTCCTCCAGTGTGTAGGAATCAGGCTAGAAGCCAGGTTGGAAAAGAAGTGCCTTTCCAGGGGATCTCGTTATTCAGGTTTTCACTCTATGAGTACATGCTTTTATTTAAACAGCAGTCTTCCTCAATCACTATGTGAATTTTTAATTTTGCTATTTTTAAAGATTTGCAATAAATATTTCACGATATAGCAATAGAAACTGAAAAAGAATGACACTCAAATGCCAGAAATATCAATGACTTTCAAGCAAGATATGAGCAAATGATAATTCATTAACAGGAAGATCTGAATCATGTAAAAAATTAGTGAATCTGATAGGAAAAAAATTAAGGACAATCTTTGCAAGCTCAACAAAATGTGGAAGCCTCAGTGATTGAAATGCTAATGGATATAAAATAGTATGAGTTTGCTTACAGGTTTACACTATGCATGGGCTATCAGATTGATACCAAATAAGTAATGAGTGAAAAATATATAAAGCTATTTCATGTATTTGTATTACATATTTACCATAAACATCCCCAAAAAATTTCTTTAATTTTCATATTAAGTACAAGTCTTTAGTCTTCAGGCTTCATTTTTTAAGTATCTATGTGCATTTAACATCCATTATTGAAATTTCAGAATAATAACTGTGGCATTTCTGATTTGCCCTTGAAAGTCAATTCTGAGTCAAACATATTTGCATTTAAGAATCAGACAAGATTAAATATAGAGACAGCTTGCTATTCTTGAATAGGAGTTGAGGAAATATACTTCTACCATGACCATACCACATACTCACACATACTACTAAGGGCCCAAGGGTTTACAATTTTGTTTCTTTTTAAATTGATTCTCTTCCCTATTATTTGTCTAATCACCAAAGAAGGAATATGAAGAACAAAAACAAACAGAACCTTACTTTTTCACTGGGTTTTAAATCATGGCTGATTTTGAGATGTCAAAGAAAGGAACACTTATTTTATAGATGACGAGATAGCTGGATTTGTGCAACTCTAACGTATGGCTACCACATGTGTTATGGAATTTGAAGATGCGATTGGTCTAAAGCACAGTCATTCATGCTACTCAAGCTCGGATTCTAGTACACATTTTTTAAAAACATTCACCTAACTGATTATCGTACAACACATACATGACTTATCACAGATAAACATGAACTTTGGTTTTAGTTGTTGAATTATCTTACTGAAGGAGATAGACTTTTTAAAAAAATATTTTATTGTATTTATTTAGTATAGAGACAGAGAGATTGATCAAGGAAGGAGAGATAGTGAGGAAGAGAGAAAGATACCTGCAGTACTCATGAAGCTGCCCCCTACAGGTGGGGATCGGGGGCTTGGAATCCCAATAATAATGATAAGGCTATTTTATATTTTCTTATAACTACATACATTTTTGCTAGTAGACTTTTCATTCAATTTTCTTTCTTTTTTAAAATTTTATTTATAAAAAGACTGATAAAACCATAGGACAAGAGGGGTATAACTCCACACAATTGCCACCAACAGAACTTCATATCCCAACCCCTCCCCTGATAGCTTCCCTATTCTTTAACCCTCTGGGAGTATGGACCAGGGTCATTATGGGATGCAGAAGGTGGAAGGTGTTTTTAAGAGAATGGTGTTAGTCCAGAAAAAGATGAATGCCAAATGTGCTACTTACGTGGGGATGCTTAAGAAGAAAGCTTGAAAAAGGACACATAGGGAAAAAATAGGCTTGATTAGGGGTATTGTAGCAAAACAAAAACTGGAATAAGGAGAGATGGATGAGGGAAAAGGGTATTGGGACCCAGGACATGATTAGAGAGACATTGGTTCCTGGTGGGGTTGGTGTGAACACATCTGTGATGGGGAGACAAGAAATTGTACTCATGTACCAACAACTGTCCGATAAAACAACAATTTCCCAAATAAAATATATTACTAAATATGGAAGGGGCTAGGGAGTAGCATACCAGGTTGAGAATACACATAGCCATGCACCCCTGGACCCCACCTGCAGGCGATAAGCTTCACAAATGGAGAAGCAGAACTTCAGGTCTCTCGCTCTTTTTGCCTCTCTACCTCCTTTTTCCTTCTCAATGTCTTTCTATCCTAACAAATAAAAGGAAAAAAAAAAGAGGAATGGATGGCCAGTGAATTTGAAGTGAAGGCACTGAGCTCCAATGATAACCCTGATGGAAAAGAAAGAAAAATAAAATAACAAAATAAGGAAAAGTAAATGATGTCAGAAGAGTATTAAAGTTGAATATTACAATTACGAAACAAGTATTTGATATCTTTTATCTAGTTTCATCTTATTGGAACAATAAAGGGACACCCTGTTCTATAATCTAGTTATGCGCAGAGAAAACCATCTTTACATGAGAAGGGTAGGAAAAAGATTTGTTGGGGGTGGTGGGGGTGAGGTCCTAAGTTGAAGGTCAGAGTGTTTTGCAAGCACACATCATGTGGATGGAAGTGGAAAATGGTGTCCATGTGTAGACATTAACCCTCAATCAAATGGAAAAATAATTATCATACCCTCTCCTTAGCCTCACCTTGGATAGACTTGAAGGAATTATGTGAAGTGAGATAAACCAGAAAAAGAGGATGAGTATCAGATACTCTTACTTTTAGGTGAAATTAAAGAAACAAGGACAGAAGAAAACACAAATGAAATTTATATTGACATTTGTAGATGTTTTTCCTCAATGTGTGCCCTTAGTTTGATCAGTGAATATTTTGGTTTAGCAGTGATAGGTAACTTGGCAATTAATTTAGTCCTAATGATACTGTGTGGCCTGGTTCTCCTCTGCACATCGGCCAGTGATCAAAGAGGAGGAGGAAACGGGTCAACCCAGGGGCCCTGCTGGGACTGCTGAGGAAGGTGAGCACTCTGAGAGAAGAACACACCTCCAGGAGTGCTTCAGGGAGACAACTCGTTTTATTGGGTGTACAAGCAAGTAGATATACTCAAGGGTTATGGAAGGCCTAAGGTTAAGGTAATCATTAAGCCACACACTATACAGGGTTAAGTCTTGCCTCCAACTAGGAAGTAAACCACTGGCCTAGCCACTACTGGCTCAAGGGACCACGTGCAAAGAAAGGAAGTGCCAGGAGAGATCCTAGTGTGAACCTCTAGTTTATTTAGGGTAGAACACAAGGCTTTGTAGCAAACAGAACAAGGGAAATTTTTCACATATGTCAGAAATTACAGGTTTCTTAAAGGTCAGCTTGCCCCTATAGTGGGGAGGGGTAGAAATGACAAGAATTGATGTGATACCAAAAGGTCAAGGCAACTGTTCTCCATGCAGGCATCTTAATCATCCAAAGTATTAAGAAAAACATAGTGGCTAAACCAGTAGAATGAGATGAAACAGAAAGAGGCAAGGCTTGATGTAAGACATAGATATCAAAGGCAAGGAAATAGATGTGGGGGTCTCACTGCCAAGGTACTGGCAAGGGTGTATGATAGAGTATGTTCTCTTATATGATCAAAAGGTGAACGTATAGTGAACGTGTGAACTTTGAAGGACTATAGTGAACTTTGAATGAACCCTCAAGTAGGCAACCATTTGGCCTAGTAGGGGAAACTAAGTATGAGAGGCTTGTAGGCTTTCTGTGAGCTTGAGAGGCTAACACAGGGAAACTGAGTCTGGGAGGCTTTCACTCTTGGCTCATCCTTATTTGGGAGAGGCTAAGAAGTGGGGTGTCTTTCCAGACCTCCATCCAAGGATGGGAGAGCTCCTCTAAGCTCTACCAAGCTTTCACATAGTCCCACAATCTATCAGGTGTTTGATCATTAACTGGGAAGTTACCATGCAAGGTCTGGTCATGAGCTTACCATGCATAGACAGGCTTCTCTCTTAAGATAAATCATGAGCACCTCAACGAAGGGGGGGGGTGGGGGCTGTTAAGCAAAACCAGGATATTTGCAGTGGGTTTCAGTTGGCCATATATGGAAATTTATGGCCTTTGTTCAAAAGGAATGAGGAAGTATGTGCAAGAAAGTCCCTGGTCTGGCAAATTCCATCATCAGCCATGGGGTCGAGTGGGGACCTGACTACCTGCCTACCACCCCTTCTGTGAGAAAGGGACGTGGACTCAGGGTCAACTCTCTCAGACCCTTATGGAGATAATGGCCTGGTTTTCTGAGACAGTGGGCCTCTCCCCACAATACTGCATTTGTGTTTCAATTTATTATTTTATTTGAGACAGATATAAAAGAAACTGCCAGAGAAAGGCCACTGTAAACTGAAAGGCTTGGCCATAAATATATTTTCTATATAGAATAGTAACTATTAAATATTAATTTTTGTGGCTTTTCATGTACAAAGACAATGTTATTAACTTTGCTACTCCCTCATCTACCTGGAACAAATACTTAACCCCTTCCTCAACATGGATTAGTCATATTCTAGCAGTGCAACTGGGTGAACTTATAACACCATCTTCTCATTTTATTTTTATAATTTTAAACATCTTGTTCATGTTATTTTCATTATGTTTCTACAGAAAATTGATCTTAAGGGAATCACTCTTCTAATAAAGCACATGAATATGTATTGAAAGAAGTAATTAATTCAGTGAATTAAATATACCATTGTGTTTTGGTAGTTGGCATGTTATATCATTTCTTTAATATGATTCACTATTGGGAATAATTTACCTTATCTTTCAATGCAAAGGATTTTATTAAAAATTATAAGTTTTCAATCTGTAATGGAGCTAAAGATCAAGGACAGATCTAATGAGATTTTATTCACATTGCACTATGCTTTAGCCTTTAAATATTTTATCCACTTAGTAGTGAGCAATTTTGAGCTTATAAGTACTATTTCAGGCTCAAATTGATGTAGAAAAACAGCTTAGAGATAATAGTTTATGTTTAATCCTTCTGTTATTAAATATTTGAAAATAAGATATCTTTTTAATGGCTATAATATCATGTTTAGCAGTGTGATAAGAAGTGACAGGATTAAGTACTGAGCAGCATTTTACTGGTCATAAAAATGATGCAAAACTATATTAGGTCTTTAATAAATGCCTTGAGATGTCTATTCTGATGTGAATGTTGTGAAACAACACAAGGTTAATTTAAAATTATGACTTAAAAGAATTCATCTCAGAGAGCTTTCTCTGTATTTTGAGCATGCATTTTCCTATGGTGATCTCTAGAGAAAACTCAAAAAGTAAACAGTGACTGCTAGCTCTGTTACAGGTCTCATTAAAAAAAAATACAAGTTAATTTCTTGTAAATCACAATGTTTTAAGGTTAATATAGTAATTTGTTGCGTCTACCAAGTTGTCATGACAACAGATAGTTAAGGTTATTAAAAAAAAAACTTTAATTCATAAAGTAAAAGTAGGCAACCTTATATCAGTACTTTAATTTCTTATTTTCTCAAATTATCATGCTCCATAAAATTTTAAAGACATTTATTTTATTTTTATGAAAAGAAAAAGATATACACATATACAGACTCACAGGAAAAGAGCCATTGATGCACTGTTCAGCTCTGACTTATGGTAATGTGGGGATTGAACCTGGGACTTCAGTACTTCAGGCATGAGTCTATTTGCATCACGACCCATATATTGTAAAGCCTAGGTATTCTACTGTAGTTTACAATGCTGATTATTTTTTAAAATAAATCATAAAGTTCATTAGTTTGTCAGTTTCTTTTATATTGCATGGAACTGTCACTTCATTCTTAATTGCACAGATCAGTTAACTGCTCATTTAATAGCAAGCATAAAGACAGATACACACACACACACACACACACACACACACACATTGGTGGCCATCTAAAGCAAACAATTATATAGTAGTTGTAATGTTTGTAATTCTCATCTAGGAGAGCTTACAGTATTAAGTTGGTGTATATTTCTCTTAGAGATTCAACAAAACTGACCCAAATGAGCATCAGGTACTAGATTGTCTGTGTGGAGAGGACTTCAATTAAAGTTTTATGAGCAGGGAAAAAAAAGCAGATGGTGTATAGTAACACCTGTTCAAGGAACAGTCTGAGCAAAACCTGCAGCCTTTCTGCTGCATCTGAAAAAGTTAGCATCTGGGGAAGCCACCTTTACATTCAGATGCATGTTGGCATTTCTGACAGGTTAACTTGCATCTATATAATTAATTAGATTAACAACATTCCACTTTGCCCACATTCTGGCATCTGAAGGAAATGAGCACCTCTCTCGTATGCTATTTTCTGGTTAAGTGTTTCATACTTAACCAGTCATCAAGTAAGAACTAGGTAATAGATTTAGAGTCAAAATAAATGTTCACATATATCATATTTACACTTACACACACATACACACACACACACACACACACACAATTGTATGCACAATCTACACTAGCCCAGCTCTCAGATTATGTTTTTGCTTCATTACAATAGTAATTGGATTAAGGTGAATCAACACCTATTCCTATTCATATATCCAGACCAGTTCTTGTTAAGTTCCCAGGGTACCTTGAGTACTAACCAAGTCTTGGAAGAACAAGGCTATAATCTAAGGATATTGACCAACAGTGAAAGCATATAAACAACAGTGAAAATCAATGAATCATAGATTCAGGGGATCCTACTTCCGTTTGCATTTATTTTTATTGGGGGATTAATGGTTTACAGTACAGTTGTTGGCACACAGGTCCATTTTCTCATCTCACCAAGACAGCTATCTGCTAAGAACCCCAAATTAGGTCCATTTTCCTGTATCAGGACCTGAAAGCACCCCTCCCTGAAACCCACTTTCTACCCTCCTTTCCCAGAGTTCTTTGCTTTGGCGTATCATACCACCCATCTAAATTTCATCTGCATTCCAGAGGTAAGCTTCATTTTTTTTTTAACCTGAAAACCAGTAGTGTGAGTTTACATTTAGCTAGAAGGATCAACTAACTCTTCCCACCAGAATCCTCTGTCCCTGTTACTGCCTGCAGAGAGGTGTTTGGTTAGCAGCATCTGAGAGTGTATATGCCATGCAGGACCCGTCTCTGTGTTTTTTTTAAATAAACTTTATTTATTTATTTATTTATTCCCTTTTGTTGCCCTTGTTGCTTGCCGTTGTAGTTGATTAGGACAGAGAGAAATGGGGGGGGGGGAGACAGAGAGGGAGAGAGAAAGACAGACACCTGCAGACCTGCTTCACCGCTTGTGAAGCGACTCCCCTGCAGGTGGGGAGCCGGGGGCTCAAACCGGGTTCCTTATGCCGGTCCTTGCTTTTCGCACCACATGGTGCTTAACCCACTGAGCTACCTCCCAACTCCCCCAAGTCTGTGTTTTACTAGGATTGTGGGATAACTCCTACAAGCACTGAGGATTAATATCACTGCTTTATAATCTCTTTTTCATCTTCTTATCGGTATGTGCTGGTATGTGCTGGGATTCTACACTCTTCAATGTCCTTTCACACTCTAACTCAGGGCTTCCACCTGTAGGGACAGAGTGGGCACCAACTTTGTGTGGAGATAACTCCAATTACACTTCATTGTTTTTTTCTCCTATCATCCCCAAGCAAATCTTAATTAGCACATAACTTCAACTCAATTCTTATTAGGGTGAAGTTTGCTGAAAAATAGAAAAGAATTTCAAAAGCACAGCTTAATTGAATCAATGACTGCCACCTCTCCAGATTCAAAGGAGGTCTCGAAACTTTACATCAGGCTCAACCTGACACTATTGACTGGCTACGGAAGAAGGGCAAACGCTAGAAGAAGATGGGATTTAATCCTGTGACAAGTCTAGCAGATTTGGTCTCACATGTCAGCTACTAGAGAGCCTAGGTTATGCCTGGGATCCCATTCAGTAATTCCAAGCTTGGCGGCATGGAGAGCCAGGTTGCTAACACTTTTCCTGGGTCAGCCTCAGGCATGCTAATCTGCTGAGTCCCAGGAGGTGATCTGTTGATTTATTACAGCTATGCTGTCTGTGACCATCTGCCACCTTAGCAGCATATTAGTAGAATTACTTTCCTGTCAGGAATATGTGTCTACGCTGTACACTTTTCTTAGTTAGGAAGATCCTAACTATCTTCACTTCTGTGAAAACTTAAGCTTAATGAGTTTAAATTATGACGTATGATTATCAATTCCCACGTTCAAACTCCAAGCTGAGTCTGCCCTAAATTATTTTGTTCTGGAGTCTTCATAAAAACATAGTATCTCCTCCTCCTCCTCCTCCTAATACTTCTTTTTAAAATTTATTTTATTTATTATTGGATCGAGACAGGAAGAAATTGAGAGGAGAGAGGAAGATAGAGGGAGAGACACCTGCAGCACTGATTCACCACTTGTGAAGCTTTCGCCCTGCAAGTGGGGATCAGGAACTTGAACTTGGGTCTTTTTGCACTATAATGTGTGCACTTGGGTTAATTATGGCCCCTCTTCCTTTTTCTTCTGAATTTTTTTTTAAAGAATAGAAAGTTCTATGCAGACCACCTTTACCAAAAGCAATTTTTAAAAGCAGAATTTTACTTTTTTTCAGAATTCTCTTTTACATTTTTATTTATGGAATATAGACAGAGAGAAATTGAGAGGGTAAGGGGAAGCAGAGAGACACCTGCAACCCTACTTCATCACTTGTGAAGCTTTCCCCCTGCAGGTAGGGACCAGGGGTTTGAACCCATGTCCTTGTGTGCTATAATGTGTACATTTAACCAGATGCACCACCGTCTCCCCCACAAAAGCAGAATTATACTGTAAACAGTACCATTAGTCTTTGTTCTAATCAAGCCTGGCTCTTCCTTTTCTGAAGAATAGTTGTTCTTATATAGCTCTTTTGCAAAAACATCTCCCATGTGACAAAGACCCGCTAAAGGTGTTCTCCATTGGCTGTTCTCCATTGTGCTGTTCTCTGACTGCCATTCAGCCAATCGTAAGCACTGAAGCAAATAGCTTCTAGATGCTGGCCGGCTCTTTGACTGTCGTTTCCACTGCTCTGTCTCATAGTCTTGTCAACATTAAAACATCTCAGTGCATGGTGTAGCCATAACTGCCTCGTAGTGAATTGCCGAGGATATCCCCAGCTTGAGATGGCAGAAGGTCTCTTCCCGAGCCTTGGCTCATTGTTTATGTCCATTACCTTTCCTAGATATTTCCTTACTTCATAGATTTAAGAATATTTTAGAGACAATTACTTTCTGAAATTATAAATCCGACCAAGCTTTCTGTTTGTAACTTCCACCTGAAATACCAGTTCTAAAGTCCTACTATGAAAACCCTAGCAAATCTTCTTTTGATTTGCAGGTGTTATTCTGTGAGCTAGCAGTCACTGTGGTGAAAATTGAATCTTTTCTTCACATTTCATATAATAATAGTTTAGCCATTAATTAGGAGGGTAAACTCTCAGGTGGTTATTTACTCTTAAGGTGGATATGTGTTTCATTCAGGTCCTTAAAATAATTTTGGCCAAAGAAGAGTCATATTTGAAATTCTACTCAGAGTCTTATATTGTCTGGGAGTGCGTGGGATATATTTAAGGTAGCTGCACATTGCAATCCTTAAACATTGAAATGAATGATAGAAGAAAATGGCATTAATATCATTAAGAGAAAGTAAAATGGTATTGTAAAAACTATCTTCAAAAAAGGTAGGAAAGAGAAAAGAAACTATGGTTATAAACAGTGGAAATTAAATTCCAAAAGTATAGATGTAAGTTTAAGTTTTCTGTTAGAAATAGCTGTTGCTAGTTCTGAAAAAAGTTAACAAAATTTACAAGTCATGCCTTGAAGTTTATCCTAGAGACACTGAAGACAATATATTCAAATGACTTAGCACTGAATTGGATTTTGCCTCCACAAGCATTATTTTACTTGTAAATTGATTGACCAGTTCAATCAAGGGGGACGAAACTGTCACATTCTCAATGTCATAAATAGTAGATGAAAATTAATGGATTCTACCAAACAATCCTCCTTGCCACATGAAGCTAGTTAATAATATGCCAGACATTTCTCCCCATCAGATTTGTCAAATTTGGGGAGAACATTTAAAACACTGGAACTTTCTTCCTCTTTATTTTTCTGTTAAAGGAATTTCAATATAAAAATACTAGGTAAAGAATAAAAAGGCTTTGGAGTATAATAGAAAAGTGAAATATAGGTCAGTTGGATAAAGAACAGGTTAATCTTTATACTCGTTTGTGTATCACATGAAAGTCAGTGACAATAATATTTAGAAAACAAGGGTAACATGAAAATATAATACATTATTAATATAATGATAGTAATCAAGGAAGTAACTAGGGGACAGAGCACAGGAGTTGCACATGTAACTAGGGACAGAGCACAAGAGTTGTACATGTAAGACCATGAGTTCAACCCTCATTGTATACATCAAAGACAAATTCAACTCCTTTTTTTTCTCTTTCTCTCTCATTAGATAAATAAGAATAAATCTTTAAAGAGTAAACAATGCCAGAAAGAGAGCAACTAATACAGAATGATCTCACTCATAGGTGGACCTTAGAGTGGGTGTGGCGTAGTTGATAGTCTAATGTCCGTGGCTTTGATGAGAAAGTGTTTGGGGATATTCCTATGTCTTCAAAATTCTGGAAGAATTAGAGGAATATTAGGTAGTAACTCCTTTTTAAATGTTTTGTAGAATTTATTTGTAAGACCATCTAGCATTTTGTTATTGGGAAGGGGTTTTGATTACTGTTTAAATGTCTTTGGCTATTATTGTTCTATTCATATTTTATACCTCCTCCTAGTTTAGACTTGGAAAGGTGTATGCATTTAAAAATCTGTCAATTTCCTCAAGTTGTTCATAGGAGACTCATATGGTACTTTAAATTTCTGTGATATGTGCTATGATCTCTCCCCTTTCATTAACAATATGATGTTTTTGGGTCCTTTCCCTATTTCTTTTAGTGAGTCTGGCCAGGAATTTGTCAATTTTTGTCTACTTTTCAAAGAACCAACTCAACTTCATTGGTCTTATGTATGTTTTTCTTTTTCTTTTTTTAAAGATTTTATTTATTTATTTATGAGAAAGATAGGAGGAGAGAGAGAAAGAACCAGACATCACTCTGGTACATGTGCTGCCCGGGATTGAACTCAGGACCTTATGCTTGAGAGTCTAGTTCCTTAGCCACTGTGCCACCTGCCGGACCACTTGTATGTTTGTCAATGTCAATTTCTGGTCAGATATTTGTTATTTTGCTCCTGGTTGCTTTGGCTTTCCTATGTTCCTCTTTTTCTATATTCTTCAGGTGAGAAGTCAAACTATTTATTTGAGTTATTTATTTTTTTTTAATTTTTTTATTTAAGAAAGGATTAATGAACAAAACCATAGGATAGGAGGGGCACAACTCCACACAATTCCCACCACCCAATCCCCATAACCCACCCCCTCCCCTGATAGCTTTCCTATTCTCTATCCCTCTGGGAGTATGGACCCAGGGTCATTGTGGGATGCAGAAGGTGGAAGGTCTGGCTTTTGTAATTGCTTCCCTGCTGAACATGGGCGTTGACTGGTCAATCCATACTCCCAGTCTGCCTCTCTCTTTCCCTAGTAGGGTGTGGAGTTATTTCTTGTTTCCTAATGTGTGCCTGCATGGCCATGAATTTTCCTCTCTGTACTACTTTAAGTGTACCCCAATATTCTGATACTTATAGGACAATCACATTAGAAATAAGAGGAACATATATATATGTGTATACACAAAATTATAGTTAATTTTAGGCCTTTCCAGACATCATGGGAGGACATGCCCTTCCTCTTCCCTCACTTTGTATAGTGCATCATTTGTTCATTTCTGAGTAACTATACTAGATATGACCAATATATGTATTCTTACATTTTTGTTGTTGTTTGCTTGTTTTCCATTTTATTTATTTTTTTAGTTATTGAATTTATGTTGCTGAGAACATACTGTTTTGTATGCACAGAGATGATATATATTTATCTGTGTATAAGTATACATAGACAAACCCCCAAATGCTACAGGCAGTATCTTAAATGATTCTCATACTGTATGTATTTATAGTGATCCAGTAGCATTAAGAAACTTAAGTCTAGGGAAGGGGTAGGTAGCATAATGGTTTTGCAAACCGACTGTCATGCCTGAGGCTTCAAAGTCCCAGGCTCAATCCCCGGCACCACTGTAAACTAGAGCTGATCAGTGCTCTGGTAAAAAAAAAAAAAGAAACTTAAGTCTACGGAGCAGTAGCACAGCAGGTTAAGCGCACATGGTACAAAATGCAAGGACCGGCGTAAGGATCCCGGTTCAAGCCCCAGCTCCCCACCTGGAGGGGGGTCACTTCACAGGCGGTTAAGCAGGTCTGCAGGTGTCTGTCTTTCTCTCCCCTTTTCTGTCTCCCCCTCCTCTCTCTATTTCACTCTGTCCTATCAAACAACGATGACATCAATAACAAAAACAACAATAAAAAAAACAAGGGCAACAAAAGGGAATAAATAAATATCGAAAAAAATAAACCTAAGTCTAACATCTTCTATCATGATATGCAACAATAATGAGGTAGAGACTAATATTCTCACTGTAAAACAAGACTTTCCTAACACCTATAAAGTGACTTGAATGTAGATGATTCAAAAACAGTGAAAGGGCACCGGGATTCAAATACATTCTCATTTGCTAATGGAAAACCTAAAGTATAAAGATATAAAATGAACTGCCACTGGTTAGGAGAGGCCCACTAGGAACAACCTGAGTTTATACCCAGCAGGAATTAAACAAAGGCTTGTTCAATAATGGGATGGACATGCGTTTTCACTTCAGATCTGGTGCTCTGTGCAGAAACAATACCCATCTGTGTCTTCTGGGCATATTTTCAGCAAATACAGTAGCAATTCCTAGATGTAATTATAGTTCAAAGGGTATGGGGAAGGAGATTTTTCTATTTTAATGAAAGAGTGTAAGTCTGTTAAGCAACAGCAGGGTATCTATCACTCACAGAAATTTATAATCTTGGCTTATTTAATTTAGAGAGAGAATTAGTAAGGGCCCTGTTCTAGGAAACTGTGCTGTCAAAGGGTAGATAAGATATACAGATACCAAGCTAGAATTCACCTAACATGTTCTTAATCTTTTGTGAAATGTACAAATTCATATCTACTGGGAAGTCAAAATCTTTAGAGAAGAAAGCACATCAAAATCACAAGAAAATAAACAATTCTGTTATTTGATTATCATTAGCATCAATCAGTGGAAATTTTCTATTTCAAATAATCAAATTATCAAAATTAAAAAAATACATTCTGGTTCAGTCTATGATAGCTATTGAAAACAACACTTACATGTGCACAACGTGTACACAACCACACACACATATATAGACATGTGTGGACTGTGTGTATATGTATACATTAACGTATGTATCTAGTATAAATAGATGAACAAACTTCGAGAATATTTTTAGGCAAATGAATCATAATATATACATGAATTTTCTGTAGTCTTTTCAAATTTGTTTCCTGAGGAATTAATGTTTTACAGTCGACTGTACAATATAATAGTTTGCACATGCATAACATTGCCCAGTTTTACACATAACCATTCACCCCCCACTAGGTCCTCTGCCATCATGTCCCAGGACATGGACCATCCCCACCCACCCCAGAGTCTTTTCTTTTAGTGCAATACACCAACACCAGTCCAAGTTCTGCTTATTTTTTTCTCTTCTGATCTTGTTTTTCAGCTTCTGCCTGTGAATAAGATCATGTGATATTTACCTTTCTGTTTCTGACTTAGCTCACTTAACATTATTTCTTCAAGCTCTATCCAAGATCGGCTGAAAATGGTGAAATTGCCTTTTTAAATAGCTGAGTAGTATTCCATTGTGTATATAGACCACAGCTTGCTCAGCCACTCATCTGTTGTTGTTGGACACCTGGGTTGCTTACAGGTTTTGGCTATGACAAATTGTGCTGCTATGAACATAGGTATACACAAATCTTTTTGGATGGGTGTACTGAATTCCTTTAGGATATATCCCCAGGAGACGAATTGCATAGTTATAGGGGTAGGTCCATTTCTAGCCTTCTGAGAGTTCTTCACACTGCTCTCCACAGAAGCTGGACCTATTGACATTGCCACCAGCAGTGCAGGAGGGTTCCTTTGTCCACACAACCTTTCCAGCATTTGTTGCTGCTACCTATTCTGATGTGTACCATTCATTCTCAGAGGAATGAAATGCTAATTCATTATTGTCTTTATTTGCAATTCTCTGATAATCAATGACTTGGAGCATTTTTTTTCAAGGTTTGTCATCCTTTTAGATCTCTTCTATGGTGAATATTCTGTTCATATCCTCTCCCCATTTTGGGGTGGGATTTGTTTTCCTGTTGATGAGCTTAGGAAGCTTCTTATATGTTTTGGTTATTAACCTCTTATCTGATGTATGGCAATAATATACATATATTCTGTTTCATTCAATAATCCTCTCTTTAAAAAGATTATAAACCCTTGGAATATACCTAAAATAGACCTAATAGCTTTTCCCATAAAGGAGACTCCAAGTCTCCATCATCAATATTCTGGTCTTTATGTTCATGATTAGTCAACAATTTGTTCTGATTTCTGTCTTAAATCTTTTCCAGCTACCAGGTTCCAGATGCTACCATGATGCCAACAGAACTTCCCTGGGCAGAAGACCCCATCAATGTGTCCTGGAGCCCTGCCCCACTAGGGAAAGAGAGAGACAGATCTGCTTCCCCAGATCCCTGCCCCACTAGGGAAAGAGAGAGACAGACTGGGGGAGTATGGATCAACCTGCCAATGCCCATGTTCAGCAGAGAAGCAATTGCAGAAGCCAGACCTTCCACTTTCTGCACTCCATAATGACCCTGGGTCCCTACTCCCAGATGGTTAAAGAATAAGAAAGCTATCAGGGGAGGGAATGGGATATGGAGTCCCAGTGGTGGGAACTGTGCAGAGTTGTATCCCTCTTATCCTATGATCTTGTCAGTGTTTCCATTTTATAAATAAAAACTTAAAAAAAAGATTATAAACCTTGCTATAGCCTTTTTGAGCATTTTCCATATTTATGAAACATAGAGACAATGTTAATGTCTAACATTAGACATGGCTTAATTAATGAAGAAGCATTCTGTTCAATGTTATACAGTGTTATATTTTATATAGGCTATATAAGAACACGTAAATGTGCTTGTAATACTAAGCAAAGAACTTGAAGATAATATTCATACACTAGTCATATGTGTATAAATTATGTATGAATACAAAGAGACCAAAGAAGATTTTCCAAAAAATAAAGTTACCTGCAGAATACAAGCAGAAAATGAAGTACTTTTCAGGTAAGTATCTTTCACAATACTGATAAGACAGTTTTACTACAATAAAAGTTATGTCTATTAGCAGATCTGTACTCTACTTTCAAGAAAATTCATAAAATTGTCAGTCATCTTTAATTCTGTCTCTATATGAATTCATCTCAAATAGTCAAATAGGCTCTGCCCTATGTGATAGTCATGTGAAAAAAATGTTTCCACATATTTACAAATCAGTCTGTATTATCTTGTCAAACGCATGAGTAGAGGCCATATATCATACCATCTCTCTTTTTTATTCTTCAGGGTAATAAAACTTAAAACATTTAATTCTGAAAGATTTCAAATAACACTGTTTTGACAGTTTCACATTTGCTATTTTGGGTATAATTACAGTGTGTATTAGACCAAGATATGCTCTCTAACTCCCTTGGAGACTAAATTCCTTTGTGCCTGCTTGTCACATAGTTAAACTTTGGAGTAATATATACTATGATAAGGATGTACAATCTTTGATTATTTAAATGATATTATTTGATACAAACATTAAGCCAAATTACGTCTAAAACCATCAATGCTTTAATGTAAATAATGACTCTAGTGTTGGATAATATTTTATACTAGAAAACTGAACTATTGCTTCTGGGTTTACCTCTTAGTAAAAGTATAAAATCTTTATTCTTTTTTCCACATATTATATCCAATTATATTGTATAGCTTTGTTGATTCTCAAGCAGATCTTACATGTCCTTGTTATTGCTATAATAACACAATTGTAGGGAATATTGCTATTGTCTTATTTTCCTCTGTTCTAATTCATTTCAAAATGAATTTGAGGCATCTTAGAGGAGTATCACAAGAATGCCAGTAAACAAACGCACAACAGAAGAAAGGAATTGAAAATTATAAGTGGATGGGATTCAGGTGGTAGAGACTTGTATAGAGGGCACAGGTTACTATGTGCAAGGACCAGGGTTCAATACCTCAATCCCCACCTGCAGGGGGGAAGCTTTGCAAGTGGTGAAACACTGCTGCAAATGTCTATTTTTCCTACTCTCTTTATCTTCACTTTCCTTCTCAATTTCTCTCTGTTCTAGAAAATAAAAATGTTACCAGGAGCAGCAGATTTGTCCCACAGGCACTATGATAATCCTGGTGGCAAACAAATAAATCAGTTAGCAGAGATCCTTTGCTAAAGAGAGTCATATTCAATCTTTTCTAAACCCAATTAATCTTAGAGTGACCAGCACATAAAAAGGGCAATAAATAGCTAGATAGCCCTACTTTCATTATAACAAATTCATGTTTGGCAATCATTTTGCTAGCTCTGATTTCTTGGAAGAAATTATCACCGGTTTTATGCCATTTTGTCTTTGCTTAGTAATACGTAATATAGGCACATGTAATCTGAATAATCACTAATCTAACTCAGGACACAAAAACACAGTTTTCTTAGTTACTTTGTGTTAACATAACAAAGTAAGTCATCATCATCATCATATCCTTTTGGATCTTTCAAAATAAATGCATGATATTATTTTTTAAGATTTATTTAGCTCCTTTAATAGGGACAAGAAGACTGCTCAGATAAAGCTTACGGTGAACCTGGGAATTCTAAGTATCAGACATAAAATTCTAGTGTGCTACCCTCATATTATCTCACCCATCCTGTAACCTGAATATATCTAACCACCTTTATAGGAAAACACCTGGTCTAAGACACTGTTTATTAAATGAATTATTCTCAAAATATTTTAACCAGCCTCCCTGCTTTAATTTGACCCCTGCAGTTTGTTTCATTATAACTGCTGAAGTGATTCTATTAAGCACAGAGTGTGTGATGCCATTCCTTATCTCAGAACTTTCTGATGCTGATGTTGATGAAGGATTGTAAAACCCTATATGATTAGGGCACCGTTATTTTTCTCTTCTAATCATCCATTTTCTTTTTTGACTATTCTGCTCTAACTTCACTGTGATGTGTGTGCAGTTCTTCAAACTTAGCAGGCATTTTTACACCTTATGAGTTCTGTTCTTCTTTTCCCTTTGCTTGGAATACTTCCTTTCAGAGAATCACCTGTGGTGTTCTCCATTCCTAGGCCAAAAGCCACCATATCAGTGAACACTTCCATGGTCATTACTTACAAAATCATACTCCTCTCAATACTTTTCACTCTCTTACTTAAGTCTCCTTTTCCTACCAGAGAATTTACTACCATATATTATATGTATGAACATAGATACTTAAATATATATATATATGTTTATATATATATATATATATATATATATATATAGAGAGAGAGAGAGAGAGAGATAAGCAGGGCAGAAAGGAAGAGAGGATAAAAGAGACCACAGCATCAAAGCCTCTGTCAATGCCTTGTGTAGGTGCCAGACTTGTACCTGGGTCATGTACATAGCAAAACAGCATATTAACCAAGTGATTTTTTTTCACCTACCATCTCTCTCTCTCTCCTCTTCCCCCCCCCCCCGTGTGTGTGGGGGGGAGTGAAGATGAGGAAAAACTAATAGTATATACACTGAGCCCTATTCTGGCCCTTTGTCTGTTCTGGGCTAATTAAATGGATTTAAAATTGAATAAACTCTGATATTCCAAACTCTTTCATAGTGTATGTTTTACATAGATATCTATGAATGGGTGTGTTTGTTTTCTCAGGATATATCCCCAGGAGAAGAATTTGCAGGGTCATAGGGTAGGTCCATTTCTGGCCTTCTGAGAATTCTCCAGACTGCTCTCCATGGAGGTTGGACCAATTGACATTTCTTCCACCAGCAGTGCAGGAGGGTTCCTTTACCACTACAACCTCTCCAACTGTCCTTTCAGAAGTATGGAATTCTCGGGAGTCGGGCTGTAGTGCAGCGGGTTAAGCGCAGGTGGCACAAAGCACAAGGACTGGCATAAGAATCTCGGTACGAACCCCGGCTCCCCACCTCACAGGCGGTGAAGCAGGTCTGCAGGTGTCTGTCTTTCTCTCCTCCTCTCTGTCTTCCCCTCCTCTCTCTATTTCTCTCTGTCCTATCCAACAACGACGACAACAATAATAACTACAACAATAAAGCAACAAGGGCAACAAAAGGGAATAAATAAATAAAATAAAATATTTTTAAAAATAAGTATGGAATTCTCACAGGAGTGAAGTTGTTTCTCCTTATTGTCTTTATTTGCATTTCTCTGATATTCAGTAATACTGAGCACGTTTTCATATGTCTATTGGCTGTTTGGATCTCTTCTTTGGTGAATATTCTAACTATTGACAAGGAAACCCCCAAAACATTAAATGGAGAAGGGAAAGATTCTTCAACAAATGGTGTTGGAAAAATTGGGTTGAACCATCCAAAAAAATGAAACTAGACCACTACATCTCACTACACACAAAAATAAACTCCAGATGGGTCAAAGATTTGGATGTCAGATCAGAAACCATTAGCAGAACTATTTTTGATCTAAGTTTTTGGTTTTTTCAAATATTTTATTTTAATGAGAGAGAGATACAGAGAAATACCAAAGCACAGCTTAGCTCTGATTTATGGTGGTACTGGGGATTGAACCTAACCAGCAAATAAAGGACTCCATCCAAAAGTAGCAGGAGGATATGGACAGAATATTTGCCAAAGTGAGTTATATTTATAACATTTGACAAGCTACCGAAATCTTTCCTTTATTTGTTAAATATAAAAAGCTTCTCTTCGAGACGGACTGGGAGTATGGATCAACCAGTCAAAGCCCATGTTCAGCGGGGAAGCAATTACAGAAGCCAGACCTTCCACCCTCTGCAACCCACAACGACCCTGGATCCATGCTCCCAGAGAGATAGAGAATGGGAAGGCTGTCAGGGGAGGGGGTGGGATGTGGAGATCGGGTTATGGGAATTGTGCAGAATTGTACCCCTCTTATTCTATGGTTTTGTTAATGTCTCCTTTCTTAAATAAATAAAAAAAGAAAAAAAAGCTTCTCTTCACTTTGAATTTTAAATGCCTGCCATATATTTCACCATGATCTTTGATAATATAATAAAAGTACTCCAACATCTCTCTATTTTTATTTTATTTTTTTTTGGATAATCTTTATTTATTGGGTAGAAACAGCCAGAAATCGAGAAGGAAGGGGATGATAGAGAGAGAAGAGATAGAGAGACAACTGTAGCCTTGATTCACCACTCACAAAGCTTTGCCCCTGCAGGTGGGCTCAACATATCTCATCATCAAAATCTCTCCAAGGTGACTTTTTTGTTTGTTTAGTGTGAAGGCTTTCCTACTTTCCATAGGTTGATAAGGTTTCTGTCTAATATATGTTGCATGTGGTAGTATATATATATCATGATTAAAGTTTACCCTCCAGGTTGGGCGGTGGCACAGTCAGTTAAGTTTATAGCTGGGATTTATAGTGGTGGATTTGTAGTGCTAGCTATAACCCCAGTGGAATAAAAAAAAATGAATAAACAAATTCACCTCACTTTTTTGTACATTTGTCTAGAGTTTATCTCACTGTGAGTTTGATTTTGAAGATGAAAGTAGAAGAAATTTCTAGAGAATATGCCATATTTTTCACTAAATGGTTTCACATCAGTTTGTTTTTTGTATATTCATTAAATCCAATTATTATTTTTTTAATAGAGACAGAGAGCTAGAGATACAGAAAGAGAAAAAAAAAATCCATGACACTCAAGCTTCCTTCAATGTGGTGAGGGTGGGACTCCAGCCTGGACTGGGCACATAACAGAGCAGTGCACTAGCCAAGTGAATTATTTCATCAGCCCAACTTTAAGATCTGTAGCAAAGACTTATTATTCTAGTAGAGGGATTCTTCTGCAGCATGAGTAAGTTCATAAATTGTGTTTCCATTTTGCATTCCTCTTTTTTTTTAAATATTTATTTTATTTATTGATTCCCTTTTGTTGCCCTTGTTGTTCTATTGTTGTAGTTATTATTGTTGTTGTCGTTGTTGGAGAGGACAGAGAGAAATGGAGAGAGGAGGGGAAGACAGAGGGGGAGAGAAAGACAGACACCTGTAGACCTGCTTCACCGCCTGTGAAGCGACTCCCCTGCAGGTGGGGAGCTTTGTTTTCAAGTTGTAGCTACCATTATTAGATTATTATTTTCTGGGTGCTGGGCGGTGGCAGCGCACATGGTAAAGTGCAAGGACCAGAGTAAAGATCCTGTTTTGAGCCCCTGGCTCCCCACTTGCAGGATGGTCGCTTCACTGGCAGTGAGCAGGTCTGCAGGTGTCTATCTTTCTTTCCCCCCCTCTGTCTTTCCCTTTTCTCTTGATTTCTCTCTGTTCTATCCAACAACAACAACAACAATAACAACAACAATAATAACAACAGCAACCATAAACAAGGACAACAAAAGAAAAAATCATAGCCTCCAGGAGCAGTGGATTCCTGATGCAGGCACTAGCCCCAGAAGAAACCCTGGAGGTAAAAAAACAAAAACCATTATTTTCTTTTCTTCTCTTTCCTCAAGTTGTCTTCTTGTTCTATTCAGGAAGCCACATTGTATTTGAATATATGCTGGGACCACATACATTCTTATAGTTCTCCAGTGTCATATTTTCATATTTCTATACAGATTTATATGAAAGGTGTTCAATTCATTTCATCCCTATTTGATGAAACTCACAGATGCATCACAGAACGTCACTGAACTCTGATACTGATTTATCAATGACTCAGCATCCATTCTGCTTCTTACTTTACTCAACAAGGTGGAAAGGGTAATTTGAAGTTCATTTCCTGTCCAAATCCAGGTGGTCCTGAGCTCCAACAGTTAAAAAAGACAAAGCCTTTAGGTCTGAATGGGCACAGGCACACAAGGGCTGAATCAGTTGAGAGCAACATTCTTGCAAGACTTTTCTTTTTTCTCAGTGGGTTGTCAGAATATGCTTTCAACATACATGCCAACTTCATTACTTCATTTTGTTTATTTTGTGGTCATTCCAATACAAACCTCTATCCCTCTTGTAGACCATGCATGTGTAACCTCCAAACTGATCTCCTCGCTTCTGTTTTTCCCTTAATAAACTTATGGATCTTTTATTCTATCAACCATGTGTCTGTCTATCTATCTATCTATCTATCTATCTATCTATCTATCATCTATCTATCTACTGATATATCATCTATGTATCTTATTGCCACCAGGGTTATTACTCGGGTTTGGTGGCAGCACTATGAACTAATGGCCAGGTAGCCTTTTTTTTTTTTCTGTTTTATTAGATATGACAGAGAATTTGAGATAGGAAGGGAAGATAGGGAGCAGGGGTTCAAACCCTGTTCTTATCACATGGTATGTGATCTCAACTGGGTGTCCCAATGCCCAGGCCTCTAAATGTATTCTTTATTGTAGCAAGATAAATTAAAAAAAAAAATACTGCAGACTAATAGGAACTATCCCCAGGAGAGGAATTGCAGGATCATAGGGTATGTCCATTTCTGGTCTTCTGAGAGTTCTCCAGACTGTTCTCCACAGAGGATGGACTAATTTACATTCCCATCAGCAGTGCAGGAGGGTTCCTTTAACCCCACAACCTATCCAGCATTTGTTGCTGCTACCTTTTCTGATGTATGACATTCTCACAGGAGTGGAGTGGTATCTCATTATTGTCTTTATTTGCATTTCCCTGACAAAGACTTGGAGCATTTTTTCCAGCATTTTGGATCTCTTCTGTGGAGAATATTCTGTCTATGTACTGTCCCAATTTTTGGATGGGGCTATTTGTTTTCTTGTTGTTGAGATTGGCAAGCTCTTTATATATTCTGGTTATTAGCCTCTTGACTGATGTATGGTGTGTAAAGATCTTCCCCCATTCTGTGCGGGGTCTCTTGGTTTGCGTAGTGGTTTCTTTTGCTGTGAAGAAGCTTTTTAATTGGATGTAGTACCATAAGTTTATAGTTGCCTTAGTCTTCTTTGTAATTGGATTCATTTCATTGAAGATGTATTTAAAATTTATGCAGAAAAGAGTTCTGCCAAAATCTTCCTCAAAGTATGTGATAGTTTCTGGTCTTACATCCAAATCCTTGATCCACTTGGAATTTACTTTTGTGTTTGGAGAAATAGTTCAGTTTCATTCTTCTACATGTTTCAATCCATTTTTTACAATACCATTTGTTAAAGAGACTCTGCTTTCCCCATTTAATAGTCTGGGCACCTTTGTCAAAGATTAGATGTCCATAGGTGTGGGGGCTCACTTCTGGGCTCTCAATGCTATTCCACTAGTCAGTGTGTCTATTCATGTTCCAGTACCAAGCAGTTTTGATTACAAGGACCGTATAATACAATTTGAGATCTGGGAGTGTGATGCTTCCAGGTCTATGCTTTCTACTCAAAATTATTTAGGTAATTTTAGGTCTTGTCTGGTTCCAGATAAACATTTGTAGCATTTTTCCTATTCTCCTAAAAAATGTGATTGGCATCTTGATGGGGATAACATTAAATTTGTATATGGCTCAGGGTACTACATTAATTTTAATGATGTTCATTCTTCCAACCATGAACATGGACTATCTTTCCACTTCTTTGTGTCTTTTTCTATTTCCTTGAGTATTGACTCATAATTTTCAGTATATAAGACTTTCACTTCTTTGATTAGGTTTATTTCTAGATACTTTATTAGTTTTGTTGCTATTGTAAATGGAATTGATATCTGGATTCCAGCTTCTTCTAACTTAGTGTTTGCATAGAGGAATGCCACTGACTTTTGAATGTTAATTTTGTAGCCTGACACCTTACTGTATTGCCTGATGATTTCCAAAAGCTTCTTGCTGGATTCCTTAGGCTTTTCTGTGTATACAATCATGTCATCTGCAAATAAGGAGAGTTTGACTTCTTCCCTTCAAATCTGTATCCCTTTAATTCCTTGCTCCTGCCTGATTGCTATGGCAAGAATTTCCAACACTATGTTGAATAATAATGGTAATAATAGTAATAATGGTGATAATAATAATGGTGATAATAATAATGGTGATAATAATGGTGATAGGCAGCCCTGTCTAGTACCTGATGTGAGGGGAAAAGCTTCCAGTTTTTCACCATTGAGTATGATGTTGGCTGTAGGTTTGCCATATATAGACTCCAGTATCTTGAGGATTTTTTCATCTATTCCCATTTTTGGAAGTGTTTTGATGATAAAGGGATGTTGGATTTTGTCAAAGGCTTTCTCTGCATCTACTGATATGACCATGTGGTTTTTGGTCTTGCTTTTATTGATGTGGTGGATCACATTGATTGATTTACGCATATTAAACCAACCATGTATCCCTGGGATAAATCCCACTTGGTCATGATGAACAATCTTTTAAATATACTGCTGTATCCATTTGGCTAGAATTTTGTTCAATATTTTAGTATCTATATTCATCAGAGATATTGGTCTCTATTTTTCTTTTTTGGTTGTTTCCCTGTCTGTTTTTGGTATCAAAGTGATATTGGCTTTCTAGAAGCTGAAGGGAGTATTCCAGTGTCTTCAATCTTCTCGAAGACTTATAAAAGTAGAGGTATTAGGGGGTTGGGCGGTGGCGCAGTGGGTTAAGCGCACGTGGCGCAAAGTGCAAGGACTGGCATAAGGATCCCGGTTCGAGCCCCCGGCTCTCCACCTGCAGGGGAGTCGCTTCACAGGTGGTGAAGCAGCTCTGCAGGTGTCTATCTTTCTCTCCCCCTCTGTCTTCCCCTCCTCTCTCCATTTCTCTCTGTCCTATCCAACAACGAACAACATTAACAATGGTAATAATAGTAACCACAAAGAGGCTACAACAACAAGGGCAACAAAAGGGGGGAAAATGGGCTCCAGGAGCGGTGGATTCATGGTGCAGCCACCGAGCCCAGCAATAACCCTGGAGGAGAGAAAAAAAAAAGTAGAGGTATTAGTTCTTCTTTGAAGGTTTTGTAGAATTCATTTGTAAAACCATCTGGTCCAGGACTTTTATTTTTAGGAAGGTTTTTGATAACTGTTTTAATTTCATTAGCTACAATGTGCCTGTTCATGTTATCTAATTCCCCTTCACTTAATTTTGGAAGTTCTTAGGTATCTAGGAAATCATCCATTTCTTCCAGGTTCTCTAGCTTGGTGGCGTATAGTTGTTCATAGAAATCTCACATGATATGCTGAATTTCTGCAGTTTCTGTTGTGCTATCACCTCTTCCATTGATGATCCAATTTGTTTGCGTCTTCTCCCGTTTTTGTCTTGTGAGTCTGGCTAAAGGTTTATCAACTTTGCTCACTCTTTCAAAGAACCAAGACTTACTTCCATTGATCTTTTGTATGGTTTTCTTATTTTCACTGTTACTGATTTCTGCCCTAATTTTAGTTACTTCTGTCCTTCTTGTTGCTTTAGGGTTCCATTGTTCTTCTTCTTCTTCTTCTAGGTCTTTAAGATTTGCAATCAGGCTATTATTTGTGTCTTTTCTTGTTTCCTAATGTGTGCTTGTATGGCTATGAATAATCCTCTCAGGACTCCCTTAGCTGTGTCCCAAATATTTTGATAGCTTGTGTCTTCATTTCATTGAACGCTTGAAACATTCTGATTTATTCCTTTATTTCCTCTTTGACCCAGTAGTTGTAAGTAGTGTACTGTTGAGCTTCCAAATTTTGGAAATATTACTAATCTTTCGTTGATTGTTAAGTGTTAGTTTAATTTCACTGCAGTCTGAGAAGATACTGGGGATGATTTCAATGCTCTTGAATTTTCTGATGCTGTCTTTGTGGCCTAAGATATGGTTTATCCTTGAGAATGTCCCATGCGGACTTGAGTAAAATGTGTATTCCAGACTCTTGGGATGAATGACTCTGAAAATGTCCAATAGTTCTAGTTTATCTATCTCCTGATTTACCTCCCTCTTGTCTTTATTGGTTTTCTTCCTGGATGGTCTGTCAAGTTGAGAGAGTAGGGAATTGAAGTCCCCTACTCTTACTGTTTTGCTTTTAATATATTTCTGTAGCTCTTTCAGTAGATGTTTGATGTATTTAGATGGCTTCTCAATGAATGCCTAGATGTTAATAATTCTTAAGCCCTCTTGATTGAATGATCCTCTGAGCATTAAGTAGTTTCCATCCTTATCTTCTTAAATATTATTTATTTTAAAGTCTATCATGTCAGATATGAGAATAGCTATTCCTGCCCTTTTCTTGGGCCATTGGCTTGTATGATAATTTTCCATCCTTTCACTGTGTTTGTTGAGTGAGGTGGGTTTTCTGTAGACAGCATATTGTTGGGTTGTGTTTTCTGATCCATCTTCCTACTCTGTGCCTTTTAGTAGGTGAATTCAGGCCATTGGAATTTTTTGATATGAAAGATTGGAGATATTTTAATGCTATTCTTGTAGATATTTAGAGTATTCTGATATATGGCCTATTTAGGGTGTTCTGTTTATAGGAGACCTCCCAGAACTTCTTTCAGGGCAGGCTTGGTGACTGTTGCTTGCCTGAGAAGGTTTTATGCTTCCATCTAGTCTGAATGACAGTCTAGCAGGATACAGTATTCTTGGTTGAAAGTCTTTCTCATTGAGTACTCGATAGATATCTTGCCATTCTCTTCTGGCCTGTAGTGTTTGTGTGGAGAATTCTGCTGCTAATCTTATGGGTTTTCTTCTGTAGGTGATCTTTGTTTTTCTCTTGATGCTTTCAGAATCCTTTCTTTACCCTTATTCCTTTCCATTCTATATATGATGTGTCTTGGTGTCAAGTCTGGGTTAATACTTTTTGGAACCCTCTGGGATTCTTGTTCTCCTTTGGTATTCCTCTCCTGAATTTTCACAGCCAAGCTCCTTTTACTGCTATGTTCATTAAAAAAAAAAAAAAGCAACAATCAAACAACAGGCACAATTCCCTGTTATTTCTTTCAGATAGTTTTTTTAAAAAAAATTTATATTTATTTATTTATCTTCCCTTGTGTTTCCCTTGATGCTTTTTTATTGGTTTTTTAATTGTTTCTTTAGATATTATTGTTGTTGATGATGTTGTTGTTGTTAGGACAGAGAGAAATGGAGACAGGAGGGGAAGACAGAGAGTGGAGAGAAAGATAGTCACCTTCAGACCTGCTTCACTTCCTGTGAAGTGACTCCCCCTGCTGGTGCAGTGCCAGGGACTGGAACCTGGATCCTTATGCAGGTCCTTGTGCTTCACATCGCATGAGCTTAACTGGCTGTGCTACCTCTGACTACCTCTTTCATACAGTCTTACTGGTTATTGAATTCAGAACCACAAATTATGAAAATCTGGTTCCTTATTTTTTTAGTCTTATGATATAAAATATTCCCAGAAAGTAAAGAGTAAATATTTGCACTATACATATAAATAAATATAATAAATCAGTTCTATTTTATTGGAACAATCACTTCATATTTCAGTGGTACTAAAAAAAGACCAAGAGCTTATGTTTCTATACTAAGATAAATACAATGAAAAAAAAGTTTCTTTTCCTCAGTGTTAAGAAATGCAAAAGAAAAAAATGAGTAATGAAAAATAAGGCATTCAGCTTTTCCCTTTTGGAGACATGTATGACCTAATGTTTTTCATATATATATATATATATATATATATATATATATATGAAAATATATATATATATAAATTTTATATATATATATATAATTTATATATATATATAATTTTTCATAGAGTGGCTGAACAAGTTCTGGTATATATACACAATGGAATACTACTCAGCTATTGAAAATAGTGATTTCATCCTTTTCAGCCCATCTTGGATGGAGCTTGAAGAAATCATGTTAAGTCAAATAAGTCAGAAATGGAAGGATGAATATGGGATGATCTCACTCTCAGGCAGAAGTTGAAAACAAGATCAGAAGAGAAAACACAAGTAGAACCTAAAGTGGAGTTTGTGTATTGCACCAAAGTAAAAGATTCTGGGGTAAGTGGGGGAGGGGGCAGTACAGGTCCTGGAAAAGGATGACAGAAGACCTAGTGGGGGTCGTATTGTTATGTGGAAAACTGAGAAATGTTATGTACAAACTATTGTATTCACTGTTAAATGTAAAAAATTAATCTCCCAATAAAGGGAAAAATCATATAAATGATTAAAGAGATGACACAAACAACAACAACAAAAGACTAAAAATAGTTAACATCTACAACCTTCCCTTAAACTAAATTTTTTTGTTGTTGTTAATGGGGAATTATCAATTTTGACCTCCTTTTTCAGAGAGAGAGAGAAAGAGAGAGAGAAAGAGAGAGAGAGAGAGAAAGAGAGAGAGAGAGAGAGAGAGAGGGAGAGAGAGAGAGAGAGGGAGAGAGAGAGAGAGAGGGGAGAGAGAGAGAGAGAGAGGGAGAGAGAGAGAGAGAGGGAGAGAGAGGGAGGGAGAGAGGGGGGTGGAGAGAAGCCAGGGAAACTGAGAAGAAAAGACACTATTTTAGCAGTTTCTCCTAGGGCAGCAAGGGCCAGTCTGGATCCCAGGTCACATGCTGAGCAAACCACTTGTCCTCCCAGATGGGCTCTCTCCCTAGCCACACTAGTATTTCTGAAAAGATGCAAAGGAACTCATCTTGCTTTTTGGTAAGTTTGCAGAGTTGACATTGCATGGTGTGTCAACGAGATTCATAAGAACTTTAAAAAATTCTGGTCCACAGTAAACCCTGCAGCAGCACATTTAAACTGACCCTGCATTTCTGATTCTGTTGACAAGTGTGACTAGAGCAAACAGACACATCAGCAGTTCCTGGTCTGGGTTTCCTTAAGGGGCTTCATAAATGAGACTGACCCTTTCAGAAATGGATTTTGACTAGGATGTGGTGCTACAGCACGTTATATCATGGTAAACAGGCAGGGGACCTTCCTCAAGGGCTTGTTTTAATAATACCATACAGGCAATGCAATGCAGCACAAACTCCCTTAGGAAGTTAAATCAAGATGTAGTGATAAAATACCTTTATGGTGATTTTCAAGACTTCCCTGTAGTTTTTATTCTTACCTCTCTATCTCCCTTCCCTCTTTACATCCTTCTATCAATCTTCATCTATGTTTGCATCATTTCAGGAAAAATGTCAATGAATTGTCACTGATCATAATCACACAGAACAGAACAAATATTTGCAAGGACAGTTTTGAATCATGACCTGTTTCTACCCCTCATGGGATAATTATGCCCAAGCCATTCAGATATTCGGAATTCTGGCTTCCTTATGTATATGTAAAATGGCCATAATAATAATTCTTATGCAAGGATTGTGTAAGAATTTAGTATTATATGAAATCTCTTTGTACACTGTAAATAACCTATGATTGTCAGAAATTATTTTTACGTTTCCTCTCTATTACACCATTAAATATAAAGTTGACTGCAGTTAGCCTCTATATGAAGTGTGTAGTTGGCTATTAATCTCTCACAATCACAGAATTTCAATCTCGGTGAAAAGACTTTCTTGAGCACCATATAGCCAAATCAGTCATTGAGTGATTTAACCTTTTCTACAAAGTGTGTATATTCAGCTACCTGAATTTCTTAAGTGGCAGGGGACTCACTACGTCAGAAAGTTTTAATGGCTTGTCAGTATTGGCTATGGTAAATGACACCCAATACCAATACGAGATAAAACTGATGATTCTCTAACTCACACTCAGTTATTTTGAGTACTACTTCTGTGACTCATTATGCACTTTGCAGTATATTGTGTTGTCAGAAAACCGTGAGACAGGTTTGCACAGAAAAAAAATGTCATGACTTTCCTGACAATCCATTTTTTTTTATTTTTAATTTTGTATATTTATTTATTTTCTCTTTTGTTGCCCTTGTTTTTATTGTTATAATTATTATTATTGTTGATGTCATCATTGTTAGAGAGGACAGAGAGAAATGGAGAGAGGAGGGGAAGACAGAGAGGGAGAGAGAAAGATAGACACTTGCAGACCTGCTTCACCACTTGTGAAGTGACTCCCCTGCAGTTGGGGAGCTGGGAGCTCGAACTGGGATCCTTATGATGATCCTTGCACTTTGCACTTAACCCACTGTGCTATCACCCAACTCCTGACAATCCAATTTTAATATTTACAATAGAGTCGACTCCTCTGTGAGTATATCAAAAGTTGATTACTTATTTGGAAAATTTAAGAAGATAATCCACTTTATTTTTGGTGGCTGGAGGAGGGAGATCGTGATTTCACCACCCCAAGGCCAATTTTCCTTTCCAGACTTTTCAGATATAAAGAAGGATGCTGGCACTCATGTGGGTAGTGGCAACAGAGTAAGCCAACTGGCTTCCCATGCTAGCGCGAGTGGCTACACAAACAGACAGAAATCATGGGGTAATTCAGCTACAAAAAAAAATCTGTTTTATTGTAGAGGAGGCAGGGTTTAAATGGCAGAATGGAACAAAGAACATTTTTCACATATGTCAGTGATGATGGGTTTCTAAAAGGTCAGTACCCTTATGGTGGAGGATCTAAGGAATGACGAGAATTGATAGGGGTAGAGGAGAGTTCAGGGTGAATAGTTGCTGTGGGGCAAGAGTATTATCTAACTAAAGGTATTTAGAAAAACATGGTAATTATACCAGCAGGGTGAGGTAAACAGAGATAGGCAGAATACTGATACAAGGAATAGTGATCAAAGAACAAGGAAGTAGAGTGTGGGCCTTACTATTATATTTCTGACAAGGCAGGGTGATGGAGTATAGTTTGTATGTGATCAAAGATGCTGAACTTCTAGTGAAATTTAAGCAGGCAACCATCTGGTTTGTAACAAGGGAATGAGTTAAGTGTTAGGGAGTGTAGGCCTTTGTGAAGCTTGGGAGACTGACAAGAGGAAACTGAGTCAGGAAATCTTTTCCCTCCATGCTCAGTCCCTGAAAGGGAAAGGCTGAAAGGTAGGGTGTCTTTTCAGACCTCCATCTTTAGAATGGGAGCTCCCCTATGCTCTACTATGCTTTGCTTTCACAATTATCCTACAGAATGAGACAGAGATGGAGAGACATAATAGCACTAGAGTTTCCTCCAAGACGAGAGTGCACTCACGCTGTATGGGGGCTCAGATCAAGGTTGTGCTGTAGCAGTGGCTGTACCTTAGTAGGAAAGTGACCTTCCAGATTGATAACACATATTTTAATATGCAGTATTAAAGTAACATCTGATACACCTCTTTTCTGTTTCCCACAGCACATAAATAGAATAGTTGTGTTCTACAGCCTTCTTTACGCTCATGTCTGTTATGACATTATGAAGAATATGTGCATAAAAAGTATTTAGAAAAAATAACTAAGTATTCTATAAAATAAGAGATTGGAGAACAGATTGTTTTCATGTAAAGGCCTCTACTCTGGATATGAGAATTCAATTTTCATTCTCATAGCTGAAAAGCTGACTAGGAGAAGACACAGGTTATAAAATGTCTTCACAGGGGGCTGGGTGGTACTGCAGCAGGTTAAGTGCACATGGTGCGAAGTGCAAGGACTGAAGCAAGGATCTTGGTTCCAGCCTCTGACTCCCCACCTGCAGGGGTTTCACTTCACAAGTTGTGAAGCAAGTCTGCAGGTGTTTATTCTTCTCTCACCCCCTCTGCCTTCCCTTCCTCTCTCAATTTCTCTCTGTCCTATCCAATATATGTTGCATATATATATATATTACATATATATCCAATATATGTTGCATATATATATGCAACATATATATATGCAACAAATATATATGCAACATATATATATGCATCATATATATATATGCAACATATATATCCAATATATGTTGCAATAACAAGGGCAACAACAACAAAGAAAAAAAAAAGAAAAATGTCCTCCAGGAACAGTGGACTCGTAGTGTAGGCACTGAGCCCCAGTGAAACCTAGAGGCAAAATAAATAAATAAATAAAATAAATTAAAATATATTCACATATCTGTAGCTTGCCTATTCATAGTATTAGGCTTCTGATTAAATCAGGCTTGTATGCTTGACTGAACAGTTAACTTTGTAAAAGATATTCCTGGAAATCTCAATTTCCATCTGGAGTGATTACTAGAAACTAAGTTAGACAAAAGTTAGATTATTTGAGATGTATTACAAGAATTGGGTATGGGGCATGAGTGAGTATCCAGGCATAGAGGAAGTTTCCCATGTATGGGGCATTGGGGGCCAGGAGGTGGCACATTGGTAAAGCTCACACATTTTTTTTATTTATTCTCTTTTGTTATGTTGTTTATGTCTTTATTAGGGAATTAATGTCTTACATTCGATAGTAAATACAATAGTTTGTACATGCATCACATTTCTCAGTTTTCCATATAACAATACAACCCCCACTAGGTACTCTGTCATCCTTTATGGACCTTTATTCCCCCCCCCCCATCCCAGAGTTTTTTACTTTGGTGCAATACACCAATTCCAGTTCGGGTTCTACTTGTGTTTTCTCTTCTGATCTTCTTTTTCAACTTCTGCCAGAGAGTGAGATCATCTCATATTCATCCTACTGTTTCTGACTTATCTCACTTAACACGACTTTTTCAAGGTCCATCCCAGATTGGCTGAAAATGGTGAAGTCACCATTTTTATATCTGTGTAGTATTCCATTGTGTATATGTACCACAACTTGCTCAGCCACTCATCTGTTGTTGAACACCTGGGTTGCTTCCAGGTTTTGGCTATTAAAATTCTGCTGCTAAGAACATATGTGTACACAGATCTTTTTAGATGGGTGTGTTGGGTTCCTTAGGATATATCCCCAGGAGAGAATTGCAGGATCATAGGTAGGTCCATTTCTAGCCTTCTGAGAGTTCTCCAGACTTTTCTCCACAGAGGTTGGACCAAAAGACATGCCCGCCAGCAATGCAAGAGGGTTCTTTGATCCCACAACCTCTCCAGCATTTCAAGCTCACACAGTACCATGTATGAGGCCCTATAGGGCTGGCTTTGGGTCCGTCCC